>NC_052339.1:12573575-12861075 GCF_016432855.1 Salvelinus namaycush
GCACTCTGCACCCCCGGTGACTCTGCACCCCCGGTGTCTCTGCCCCCCCAGCCCCACTGTGTTAAAGTCAGACCTCGTAAACTGGGGGAGATGGCCCATGCCTTGTATCACATCTCCTGAATGAAAAGACTGGGAGCTGTTGATTTATTAACTGACTATAGTCCCACATTAAACTACATGTGTGTAGCAGTGGAACAGGGACCACCCCTCGTATGTAGGGAGGGGTGTATGGTAGTTTCAGTATGTATAGGGATTGTAGCTTTATCACTCATGGTGAAAGGTCATTTTAGCAAATGCTAAATGTAGATATTTTTTTACATTTTATCCTAGTAGACAATTAAAATAATGCATCTCTCATTGTAATCGGACCATTGATGATAGACAGTCACCTACCTTCTGGCACGGTCCGTTCCAACACAGTGAAGTTGGCAGAGAAGCCCTCCTTGGCGATGGCACTGTCTGTGTTGATTATCAGGGCTAGGATGCCCGTATAAGAGATGATACGACCAGGGGTGTTCTGACCACAGTACCGCCCAATGTACGGACCAACTGGAGAGAGAGAGAGGGAAGGAGGGAGGGAGACAGGGAAAGGGGAGGGGGAGAGAGGGTGGGGAGATAGGGAGTAGAGAGGGAAAGAAGAGAGGGAAGGAGAGAAAGAGAGTGAGAGAGAGAGAGAGGGAGATTGTCAGTTACCAAGGTCACAGCTGAAGGTGGGAGTGTGTGTAAAGTTAGGAGTTAAGTCAGTATTTGCTTGCCCTAGGCCTGTCACATGGGTGTTCATACACAATAAACACAGCCCCCCCCCCCCCCCACCCACCAATGGAGGTGAGAAAACTAGTGTGTTGATGAAGCTATGAGAAGGACCTAAGACCTGGGGCTGTATTTGTGTTAGACCAGAGAGGGTTTTCACTAAGTGACCTCATAAAGAGGCATGGGAAAACATTCGACACCCACAAAACACAAAGAGATGGAGAGAGAGAAAGAGAGAGGAAGAGGGACTCCTTGTTAAGACGAAACAAGGTCGAGGTTTCCGTCTGTTTTGCACCAGTCATAAATTCCTGGGCCTTTTTAAATGCGAATGATGTTTTAGTGTTGAGGTGGGTATGGTCTGGCCTGGTTTAGTGTTGAGGTGGGTATGTATGGTCTGGCCACAGTGGAGAGAGTTCTCAAAGACTTGTTTAGTGTTGAGGTGGGTATGGTCTGGTCTGGTTTAGTGTTGAGGTGGGTATGGTCTGGCCTGGTTTAGTGTTGAGGTGGGTATGTATGGTCTAGTCTGGTTTAGTGTTGAGGTGGGTATGTATGGTCTAGTCTGGTTTAGTGTTGAGGTGGGTATGTATGGTCTAGTCTGGTTTAGTGTTGAGGTGGGTATGTATGGTCTAGTCTGGTTTAGTGTTGAGGTGGGTATGTATGGTCTGGCCTGGTTTAGTGTTGAGGTGGGTATATATGGTCTGGCCTGGTTTAGTGTTGAGGTGGGTATGTATGGTCTGGCCTGGTTTAGTGTTGAGGTGGGTATGTATGGTCTGGCCTGGTTTAGTGTTGAGGTGGGTATGTATGGTCTGGCCTGGTTTAGTGTTGAGGTGGGTATGTATGGTCTGGCCTGGTTTAGTGTTGAGGTGGGTATGGTCTGGCCTGGTTTAGTGTTGAGGTGGGTATGTATGGTCTGGCCACAGTGGAGAGAGTTCTCAAAGACTTGTTTAGTGTTGAGGTGGGTATGTATGGTCTGGCCTGGTTTAGTGTTGAGGTGGGTATGTATGGTCTGGCCTGGTTTAGTGTTGAGGTGGGTATGGTCTAGTCTGGTTTAGTGTTGAGGTGGGTATGTATGGTCTGGCCTGGTTTAGTGTTGAGGTGGGTATGTATGGTCTGGCCTGGTTTAGTGTTGAGGTGGGTATGGTCTGGCCTGGTTTAGTGTTGAGGTGGGTATGGTCTGGCCTGGTTTAGTGTTGAGGTGGGGATGTATGGTCTGGCCTGGTTTAGTGTTGAGGTGGGTATGTATGGTCTGGCCTGGTTTAGTGTTGAGGTGGGTATATACGGTCTGGTCTGGTTTAGTGTTGAGGTGGGTATGTATGGTCTGGCCTGGTTTAGTGTTGAGGTGGGTATGGTCTGGCCTGGTTTAGTGTTGAGGTGGGTATGTATGGTCTGGCCTGGTTTAGTGTTGAGGTGGGTATGGTCTGGCCTGGTTTAGTGTTGAGGTGGGTATGTATGGTCTGGCCTGGTTTAGTGTTGAGGTGGGTATGGTCTGGCCTGGTTTAGTGTTGAGGTGGGTATGTATGGTCTGGCCTGGTTTAGTGTTGAGGTGGGTATGGTCTGGCCTGGTTTAGTGTTGAGGTGGGTATGTATGGTCTGGCCTGGCCTGGTTTAGTGTTGAGGTGGGTATGTATGGCCTGGCCTGGTTTAGTGTTGAGGTGGGTATGTATGGTCTGGCCTGGTTTAGTGTTGAGGTGGGTATGGTCTGGCCTGGTTTAGTGTTGAGGTGGGTATATATGGTCTGGCCTGGTTTAGTGTTGAGGTGGGTATGTATGTATGGTCTGGCCTGGTTTAGTGTTGAGGTGGGTATATATGGTCTGGCCTGGTTTAGTGTTGAGGTGGGTATGTATGGTCTGGCCTGGTTTAGTGTTGAGGTGGGTATGTATGGTCTGGCCTGGTTTAGTGTTGAGGTGGGTATGTATGGTCTGGCCTGGTTTAGTGTTGAGGTGGGTATGGTCTGGCCTCAGTGGAGAGGAAAGAAAGACCAAAGAAATGGAGAGAAAGGGAAAAAAGGGAATAAGAGAAGGTCAAAAGAAAAGAATGCAATAAAAGTCAAACCAGGACACGTTCCACTGAGCACTTTAAATTAGTTTGTGACACATTGTGTGTGTGTGTGTGTGTGTGTGTGTGTGTGTGTGTGTGTGTGTGTGTGTGTGTGTGTGTGTGTGTGTGTGTGTGCATGCTTACGTGCCTGTCTGTGTGTTCCTCTGTCTAGATGTTAAGCAGGTCTGGAGGCCTGGTGCTTATCTCTGATTAGTAAGCCTGTGATCAGTGGTGAGTGAAGGTCAGGCTGCTGCCCTGCTCCCCTCTCAACCTATCACCTCCCCTCACTCTGACATGCCATGTACAACCAGGCCTAACATCCAGACACACAGATGAAAGGGAGAGGGGGTTCGCCAGGACAGGGTCTGATGGCTCAGATTCAGCATTATAACACGGGGGGGGGGGGGGGGGGGGGGGTATGAACTGGGGTTTAGGGGGGAAGGGCATGACTCCTCTACCATCCAGTGTAGGATGGCCTGGTGTGTGTGGTGGTAGGGGGAGGGGAGGCATCTCCTAAATGATCTGCATGACTCAACGGCACTATGAAAATGTTAAATGCTCTGTTGTGAACTCTGTGTCTCTGCATGTCTCTATGGTCCTGGTGGGAGGAGAGAGGAGGGGAGGAGAGAGAAGGGGAGATGGAGGGAGGGGGGGTAGGGAAGAGAGAGGGGAGGAGAGAGGAGGGGAGACGGAGGGAGGGGGGAGGAGTAGGGAAGAGAGAGGGGAGGAGAGAGGAGGGGAGACGGAGGGAGGGGGAGGAGTAGGGAAGAGAGAGTGGGGAGGAGAGAGGAGGGGAGATGGAGGGAGGGGCGAGGAGGAGGGAAGAGAGAGGGGAGGAGAGAGAGAAGTGGAGAAGAGAGAGGGGGAGGAGTGGAGAAGAGAGAAGGGGAGGAGATGGAGGGATGGAGAGGAGTGGAAAAGAGAGAGGGGGGAGGAGGGGAGAAGAGAGAAGGGGGAGGAGAAAGGATGGGAGATGGAGGGATGGGGAGGAGAGAGGAGGGGAGATGGAGAGAGGGGGAGGAGAGAGGAGGGGAGATGGAGGGAGGGGGAGGAGTAGGGGAGAGAGAGGGGGAGGAGAGAGGAGGGGAGATGGAGGGAGGGGGAGGAGTGGAAAAGAGAGAGGGGGGAGGAGTGGAGAAGAGAGAAGGGGGAGGAGAGAGGAGGGGGAAGGAGAGAGAAGGGGAGATGGAAAGAGGGGGGGAGGAGAGAGGAGGGGAGATGGAGTGAGGGGGAGGAGAGAGAGGGGAGATGGAGAGAACGAGGGGGGAGGAGTAGGGAAGAGAGATGGGGAGGGGGGAGGGAGGAGGGGAGGAGTGGGAGGAGAGAGGAGGTGAGATGGAGAGAGGGGGGAGAAGAGAGGAGGGGAGATGGAGAGAGGGGGGAGGAGAGAGGAGGGGAGATGGAGGGAATGAGGGGGGAGGAGAGAGGAGGGGAGATGGTGCGCCTCCAGCCTTCCGTGCTAATGCACCACTGATCTAAAAGGCACCACAGGTACTGTGCCCAGCCCTCATCAGACAGGGCCTGACACACAGCACGGCCCCCAACCTCCCCCTACGTCTCTTCTGTCTCCTCCATGGCCTCTCCCCTCCCATGCTCCAGGCCCTGCTGTCTCACACACCCAATTACTCTGGATGTGAGAAGTGTTATGTTGTTATTTTGCAGTTTTTAGACCCCCAAACGACAAGAGAGAAGACTGCTGTGGGTGGCTGTATATTTTCTTTGTTTTCAATGGAAACATTATTTGCGCTCAGACAGGAATAAGAAACCCTTATTCTGAGAGTGTTAAATAAAAGTTTCAGAATTTCATATTCAGAATAAACTTGTGTTCCTGAGAGAGGGTAGTTTCATGTTAACGTCTCTGTTTATCGGAGACGTCAGCGTTGTTGATGCGTTTCACCGAGGGATTCAAATAAAAGTGATAATTATGTGACATAGACTGAGCCCGCGAGGTCTTCACAGCCTGTTTAATCAACACTGTTCTTTTTGGAGAAATGATACACCTTCTATGTCATACCTGAGGCAAGTCTGACACTGTTCAAAGCCATTTTAAACTCAGTGAGAAACAACAACTAAATCCCAACCTAGGCAGAGTTCAGGTTGTTTTTGGACAGGGGAAAGTCCACTCCTGACTGGTCAACAGTAGGTACCACCCATGTCTACATACCAGGCCTTCTCCCAACTGACAAACATAAACAACTCCCCCAACACAATAGGTGACTGTACAGGAAGGAAGGGAGTACGGTAGACTAGGACATGTTTGGCATTGAGCCATGATGACTAAGCTATGTGTCCAGTCCACATTCATCAGTCCTATTCAGTGTGTTTATATTACCACAGTGTATAATACTAACGCTAACAAAGATACTATATCTGACCAGATATTTGACTGTGGCTCACCTCCAGGGAAGCCGTCCCAGATCTCTAGCCTATCGTATCGACAGAAGACCCCGGTGGGAGGAGTGGTGTCAGGCTCCAGCTCGAAGCTCTCGAACTCCAGGATGATCTCGGACATCTTGGGGGAGAAGATCATGAAGGTGCAGTCCAGGTTGTTGGGATACTTCTCCGGGAAACCAGGTGACTTTATCACCCCGCTGTTAGACGTGAGGTTCCTGGAACATTCCGGACCTGAGAGGAGGAGAGGAAAAGAGAGATTTTGAATTGATATATCCTTTATTAAACCAGGGCTTTGACATCTATTTTGCAACTGAGAAAGAAGGAAAGTTAAGGAAAGGTTTAAGAGAAAGAGAGAGGAAGAGCGAGAGAGGACGGAAAGAAGACAGAAATAAAGAGGATAGAGAAAGGGATACTTTTGATGTGTCTTGTTTTGTGGGTTGAGAAGCTCTGTGAGCCAGCTGGTGCTTTGAAGTGGTGCTTTATGGCACTGAGACCACCTTAACATTGTTGTCATTCATTCAATGGGCTGCCGATAGACCAAAGGCTGGAGAATATACACCACTCCTCCCTTCTCTCTCAACTTCTTATTCTCTTTCTGTCATTGACTTCCCACTTCTGCATCCCTCAGTGTGTGTGTGTGTGTGTGTGTGTGTGTGTGTGTGTGTGTGTGTGTGTGTGTGTGTGTGTGTGTGTGTGTGTGTGTGTGTGTGTGTGTGTGTGTTGAATCTGCTGCTGCTGTAACATCTAGCCAGAGTGAGTATAAACATCATAGAAAAGCCTCAATCACCAGCATGGGGCTGAATGAACATGCACCCGGACACAAACATGCACGCACACGAACACACACACACACATGAACACACACACACACACACACACACACACACACACACACACACACACACACACACACACACACACACACACACACACACACACACACACACACACACACACACACACACACACACACCAGCCCCCTCATTACACGTCTTTGTGACATATGAGAAGTGCTTAGAGAAAATTACAGCCTCAGTGATGAGAGGCAAGGGGGGCTACAAACACACACACACACACACACACACACACACACACACACACACACACACACACACACACACACACACACACACACACACACACACACACACACACACACACACACACACACACACACACACACACACACTCTCACACATACATTTGCCAGTTTGATGTTTTATACCAACAAGTCAAAACATTTACTCATGGCTCTGTGGAGAAGAGGCTTTCAGATGATGAGGGAAGTGAGCAGATTTCACACATGCGTCATTTTACACAGCATCATGGCCAGACAAGTATGATTTATTAACACTGCTTGAAGATTGGCAGGACAAATACCAAAAACTGCATAAAAAACGATTTACTGGTATTCTAACTCGAGACCATTAGCCTGATGCACGGCACACCATCAGAGAAGACTAAACCATTGTTAACTCATGTTATCATTACAACCATTAGTCGTAGAACTGTGCAGCGGTTAATGTCACGTCCATGTTATTCTGACAACCTCTCCATGGGTGCAGGCTGATTGAGGCAGAAATTATGGGGGAGCCATCACCATCACCATCACCATGTGTGGCTAGTTAGATAGAGCTCTGTACACCAGTGTAACAGCCCACGTAGCTTAAGTGAATGTGGCAAAGTTTTTTCCCCCTGTTATTTAGTCATCTGCAGGCATCTCACCAGGCCCCAAATTCAGGACCATCAGGACCACTTCAATCAGTCTAACACACGTTGGAAATGAGAGGAGAGTGGCTTATGTCTTGGCTTTTTGGGGGGGAAGGGTTGAGGGCGGGGTTGAGGGCGGGCTGGAAGAATAAGGCAAGGCAGGAACACCATTTCGGTTTGACTGTGATGCGAGTTGACATTTAGTGCTGCTCTAAAAGCTGCTGCTTTCCAAAACAGCGGGTCTGGCCATTCATTTTTCCTTTGGAAAACCAGAAGAGACCAGAGAGCGATTTCAACTGCGCTAAAATATCGTTCCCATAGATGTGGCTCTCCAGAACTCTGTTGGCCTCCACTTAAAGTCTGATCCTGCGGTCGGCTGAGTTGGGGGACGGAGGAAGGTTCAGGGGCCCACAGGTGTGTGTGGAACATAACAGACCAGACAACCGGCTACTCCATGGAAAGAAGTCTCCGACAGCCCTTAAGTGCACTGAACTACAGTCTGCTGCAGAGTTCCTAGTGGATATACAATTTAAAGAAAGAACAGCTTGATATTGCTTCCAGACTGTAGCTCTGTCTGAGAGGAGCTTTCCATTTGGTCGCCGCTTTCTGTCGCTGTTATCTCATATGATGTTTGACAAGTGTAGAATTGGTCCAAAAGAAAATCCTTTCAGACAAAAAACAATACAAAAGAAAAAAAAGAATCCTTTCACACTGTGTGACTTTGCTCCCAATGCCTGTGTGAGGGGCGGAGGACAGCGCTAGCCACTCGCTAGGACTGCAGGGCTACCTTAGAGCAGGATCAAAGGACAGTCAAAAGGAGTGGGAGAGATGGAGCGCTAGGCTAGTGGGTAACAGGAGAGCATGTCTGTCTGTCTCCGCTACGCTCTCTCTGTGCGCCATAATTCCATGTTATCACCACCACCTCCTCCATCCAGACTCCACCCCTTTCATAGTTTCAATCAGCCACAGAGCAAAGAGGGACAGGGAAGGGCAAACTAGCGGCCATTGTGTGTTTTTGTGTGGGTGTCTTGAAAAAGATGATGAGCACAGAGAAAAAGATCAGAACGGAATAAGATGGAATAAAGGAAAGGTCCATTCTCCCCTGAAGAGATAATCAGAAAACAGATCTCTCCTTGGTCTCATTTTATCTCCTTCTGCACGGAAGGTCATTCCTCAAAAGTTCCTCTCATCTCTAGCTACCTCTCTACCCACGATGCTTTGTGTTGCGTGATGGTATGCTACAGTTGAGCTATTTACTGTGTGCGTGTTTGTGTCTGTGTGTGGCCAGCTTCAGGAGGCAAATAATGTGGTACACCTTCTACACCTGCATTGCTTGCTGTTTGGGGTTTTAGGCTGGGTTTCTGTACAGCACTTCGAGATATTAGCTGATGTACAAAGGGCTATATAAAATAAACTTGATTGATTGATTGATTGTATTGATAACCACACGTTAACCCACAACCCCCTGTCTGTCTCTTTCTGGTTTTGCTACTGTTGTTTGTGAATCGCATCGCCCCCGAGAGCCGTACCAAGATGCACAGGGCCTGTAAACACTCCAGAGCTTCTTCCTGAAAAACACAACCTTCTCAGAGCGAGGCTCAGTTGAGCGCATCCCCATATCACCCGCTCCTCTACCTGCCAGGGCCCACCGCCACACACACACACACACACACAGTGTTATGACGGGTGTTGAGACGAGCTGCAGCCTCAAAAACACAGTGTTATGACGGGTGTTGAGACGAGCTGCAGCCTCAAAAACACAGTGTTATGACGGGTGTTGAGACGAGCTGCAGCCTCAAAAACACAGTGTTATGACGGGTGTTGAGACGAGCTGCAGCCTCAAAAACACAGTGTTATGACGGGTGTTGAGACGAGCTGCAGCCTCAAAAACACAGTGTTATGACGGGTGTTGAGACGAGCTGCAGCCTCAAAAACACAGTGTTATGACGGGTGTTGAGACGAGCTGCAGCCTCAAAAACACAGTGTTACACCCCAAATGGCATCCTATTCCCTAAGGTCTAAAGTAGTGCACTATGTAGAGTTTATTTAACAGGTCAAAGTCACAACTTGTTAAATATATCTTTCACATTTTCTAACCTCAAAGTCCCAAAAGGCTAAGGATTTACATTTCGTGTCCAAATCTTCAACGTACCCAAATCTTTACGGACACATAGACCAATCAACCAATCCCTATCCCAGTCTGTTGTCCCCACATGCTTCAAGATGGCCACCATTGTTCCTGTTCCCAAGAAAGCTAAGGTAACTGAACTAAATGACTATCGCACTGTACCACTTACTTCTGACATCATGAAGGGCTTTGAGAGACTAGTCAAGGATCATATCACCTCCACCCTACCTGATACCCTCGACCCACTCCAATTTGCTTACCTCCCCAATAGGTTCAGTGACGATGCCATCGCCATCACACTGCACACTGCCCTATCCCATCTGGACAAGAGGAATACCTATGTAAGAATGCTGTTCATTGACTACAGCTCAGCATTTAACACCATAGTACCCTCCAAACTCGTCATTAAGCTCGAGACCCTGGGTCTCGACCCCGCCCTGTGCAACTGGGTCCTGGACTTTCTGACGGACAGCCCCTAGGTGGTGAGGGTAGGTAACAACATCTCCACCCCACTGATCCTCAACACTGGAGCCCCACAAGGATGCGTTCTCAGCCCTCTCCTGTACTCCCTGTTCACCCATGACAGCGTGGCCATGCACGCCTCCAACTCAATCATCAAGTTTGCAGACGACACTACAGTGGTAGGCCTGATTACCAACACCGACGAGACGGCCTACAGGGAGGAGGTGAGGGCACTCGGAGTGTGGTGTCAGGAAAACAACCTCTACCTCAACGTCAACAAAACAAAGGAGATGATCGTGGACTTCAGGAAACAGCAGAGGGAGCACCCCCCTATCCACATCGACGGGACAGGACTGGAGAAGGTGGAAAGTTTTAAGTTCCTCTGCTTACACATCACGGACAAACTGAAATGGTCCACCCACACAGACAGCGTTTTGAAGAAGGTGCAGCAGCGCCTCTTCCACCTCAGGAGGCTGAAGAAATGTGGCTTGTCATCTAAAACACTGACAAACTTTTACAGATGCACAATCGAGAGCATCCTGTCGGGCTGTATCACCGCCTGGTACGGCAATTGCACCGCCCTTAACCACAAGGCTCTCCAGAGGGTGGTGCAGTCTGCCCAACGCATCACCGGGGCCAAACTACCTGCCCTCCAGGACACCTACACCACCCGATGTCACAGGAAGGCCAAAAAGATCATCAAGGACAACAACCACCCGAGCCACTGCCTGTTCACCCCGCTACCATCAAGAAGGCGAGATCAGTACTGGTGCATCAAAGCTGGGACCGAGAGACTGAAAAACAGCTTCTATCTCAAGGCCACAGACTGTTAAACAGCCATCCCTAACATAGAGTAGCTGATGCCAACATACAGTCTCAAATCTCTGGCCACTTAAATAAACAGACTTAATAAAGGAATCCCCAGCCACTTTAAATAACGCCACTTTAATCATGTTTACATATCCTACATTACTCATCTCATATGTATATACTGTATTCTACACCATCTACTGCATCTTGCCTATGCCGCACGCCATCGCTCATCCATATATTTATATGTATATTCTTAGTCATCCCTTTACATTTGTGTGTATTTGTGTGTACACACAAAGGTAGTTGTTGTGAATTTGTTAGATTACTTGTTAGATTTTACTGCATAGTCGGAACTAGAAGCACAAGCATTCCGCTACACTCGCATTAACATCTGCTAACCATGTGTATGTGACCGATACAATTTGATTTGATTTGAAATACGATTTCAACAGCCAACTTGGGGCCTCTTTCAACATGCTTGTCCCCTGATACATTTTCCCTTAGGCTAGGTGTTTCTATTTAACATTTCAAAATGTTTCTTTAGATGGTGAAAGGAGACTGCTGTAATACCGTGTGGCTCATCGTTGGTTGACACGGCGACATGGCACATGCCTTTAACATGACTGCCTCTCTCTCTCTCTCTCTCCCTCCTTCCCTGCCTGGTCAGGATTATTAGGGACCGGGGCCTTAATGTCCAGGGGTGCTGTTCTAAGTCTGCTGAGCAAATCACTGCTGCTTATTTTCCATGTGTCGATCTGGTTGATAATTAGCCGTCCGCCTAGTAACTAGCTACTTCTGGGTGGACGTTTCCTCGCCTGTAGCTACACTGATAAAAGGGTTAGCGGGCAGTGGACAATTACTCTTTGGACACATAATCAAATGTTAACCCGAAGCTACAGCTGGGGGTGTGTGTCATTCATTCAAACATAAACGCACACGCACACACTCGCTCTCTTTGACACACTGACAGGCATTTAGCATGTCAACATGCTTATGACATAATTTCCTCCTAGGTTGACCGTGAGGGATGAGACAGAGCATCAATGAGGGGCCTTAAGCATAAAGAGAGAGTTTGAGTCTAAAGTTTCTATGGGGTGTGTGCCTGTGCCAGATGTGACCTGTGCCTATGAGAGCGCTCACGAGATGAAAGCTAAACGGTCCACGTGCCCTGCATCAGTCTCCCCCTCTCCCTCACCTCTCCCCATTCCCTCCTTCTCTCCTGGGAGTTGACACAGGTGTCCTCGTAAAAAGCGCAAGCAGAGCAGGAACATGATAAACGGCTCTGGGGAGTGAAATGCGGAATGATGGGGCTTTTCACTTAAAGGTAGGGCAGATGACCTCCCTCATCCCCTCCTCTCCCCTCCTTCCCAATCCCCTTTTCTCCACTCTTCAAATTCCATCACAGTGAGCAGCATCAGGGAGAGGGGGAGGATGGATGGAGGGAGGAACAGTGGCATGATCCCTGCCTCTCTCCCCCTCTCTCTCCCCCTCTCTCTCTTTGCCCACTTCAATGGGCCCGGCGCCAGGCTTGATGTGGCTCTGAGAGTTACAAATTGCAAAGCTGTTAACCAGAAGCATATGGCTTCTTTCAGAAGGAGGGACCTTTTCTGAGACACTTGAGGAAGACTTTAAGTGAGACAAGATGACAGGATAAACATAAAGGCTTCTAGTCAGGAAGGATGGCCTGTTTGTCTTCTGAAATCCGGCCCGGACCATTTGGGCTAAAGGGGTGGTGGTGGGAACTTGGAGGAGTTAGCTGTATCTTAGTTTTGGTGACCCTAGTGCACTCCAGCAATAGACAACATAAGCTGGACTTGTCTGTCTGTCTGTCTGTCTGTCTGTCTGTCTGTCTGTCTGTCTGTCTGTCTGTCTGTCTGTCTGTCTGTCTGTCTGTCTGTCTGTCTGTCTGTCTGTCTGTCTGTCTGTCTGTCTGTCTGTCTGTCTGTCTGTCTGTCTGTCTGTCTGTCTGTCTGTCTCTCTCTCTGTGTCTCTCTCTCTGTGTCTCTCTCTCTGTGTCTCTCTCTCTCTCTCTCTTTCTCTCTCTTTCTCTCTCTCTCTCTCTGTGTCTCTCTCTCTCTCTCTTTCTCTCTCTCTCTCTCTTTCTCTCTCTCTCTCTCTGTGGAGCGAGGCCGACAATTTACTGCCCATTAAAGAAATAGCCCGGGCTAATTAAGATCCCTGGATTGAAAAACCAGTGTGTGTGTGAGAGATGTGGAGGACCACAAACAACCTGTTTTTTCCCCCCAATTATACATTCCTCTGCTCTGTTGAGTGCACCGCTGATGAGAGCCAGGGCTGCGCTCCAGGTTCCTCACAGAGAGTCTAGGTGTCTATGCACGTGTATGTACCCTGTTTCTCATCTGACCTTGACCCCTCATTTACCTCTGAAAGAACACAGCCCCCATTGCCTGAAGCTGCCCTCTAACCACAAGTCTAGTACTGTATAGATACTGTAATATTCCTCCATTCAGGCTCATTAAGATGCACGGCATTCCTTGCATTACTTCCCCAACGCTATCTCAACATCTGTGTATCATGAAGTTTACATGTGTTAGCCAACACAAATCTGCTGACGCGTATCTGGCTAATACCACCCCGGTGTTGATACGCTTACCTAATCAACGAGCTGGCTGCTCTCTAAACCAAAGGATGGAGGCTAATGTTCCGTTCCAAATGGAAACCTATTCCCTATATAGTGCACTACTTTTGAGCAGAGCCATATTGGCCCTTTTCAAAGGTAGTGCACTAAATAGGGAATAGGGTGCAATTTGGGATGGATCATAAGCATCCATCCTTTGGTTTAGAGAGCAGCCAGCTCGTTGATTAGGTAAGCGTATCAACACCGGGGTGGTATTAGCCAGATAGCCAACACAAAGCTGCTGATAATAACACATGTAAACTTTTATTTATTAGGATCCCCATTAGCCGACGCCAATGGCGACAGCAAGTCTTACTGGAGTCCGACACATTTGGTTTAATTGATCTCAGAGCCTCCGCCTTGGCGGCAACCGGCTCTGCTGTAGTCAAAACACAACGTTGGTTTCAAAGCTAAACAAGTTTCTGTTGCCTGGCTGCCACAGAAGAACCGGCCCGGTCCTGACGGCACAACCATGATGCCAGCTCTACAGGGGATGGTCCTGGAGCAAAACATCCCACCAAGAAGACAGCATCCTGGGTAATCTCCAGTAGGCTCCAATGACATATTCCCCTCTCAGTGAAAACACATCTGGATATCAATATGATATATTTCTCCATATCGCAACGCCCTATACTCAGCACTTCTTCCCCCCATCCCTCGTAGCCCAGGGGCCCTAACCCAGCTCATTTCTAATCAGTCCTTTTAATGGATGAGACTGGGAAACACCTCCTCAGAGGAATGTGCTGTGCACAATTGAACTGCCTCATCAACAGGGAATGCTGCACTTCACTGAAGTGTGGGGAGATGTGTGTGAGGCAGCTGGCGTGTGGGCGCATTAACATCAGATCAAAGGGACACACACGCACGGATACACACACATAGCCTACCCCTGCACACACACACACTTCAGAGATTAAAAAGAGGGCCTTGTCAGGGCTTCCATCTTCTCTGAGTGTCTGGGTCATCCCATAGACTAGCTGAGGGTTAATTAATCAGAGTGGAGTCGGCTCTCTGTTGCACCTGTCTGTGTCCTCCCTCCCTCTCTCCCAGTCACTCAATGGAAATCCTTTCCCCAGCCCTCCATAAACACAGGAAGCCACGGCAACAACAGGAAGCTCTGCCTCTTGTTGTGTGATCTTCAGATAAGGAGGAAGAACATCCCATGATAGTATTGGTGAAAACAAGACTGGGATTGTATCGTTGAGGAAGGAACTTCTCAGGGTTTTTTGACGACAGCTGAATATATGAATTTGAATTTAGCCTATCAGAAGCAGGACACCACTGGTGACTCACCCTCTCCACTTAACCATGATGATGCGGAGTCACGTAAACAGTGGAAGAGGACATTTCTCAGTCTGGATGAACAGAAATCCTCATATGTCTATGACTACAGTAAGTCTCAGAAGTACTGCAGAAAACATTCAGTTGCTACAGATGGTTTATGGAGAATATTTGTGTTTGTATTTATTAAGGTTCATGATTAGCTGCTGCCAATTAAGGCAGTTATGTACACATAGTGAACATTATTCATCTGTTTGTGTGGAGCCTTATTGTTTAGCATATGTAATACCTTGATGCATTAAGCAGCAGGACCAAATGACAAGCAAACCATGAAACGAGGAGAAACATCCTCTTTCTGCTAATTATACTCATGATCAGACGTCTCGGCCTCCTATATATCATCCCTCGTCTCCGAAGCGACGTCCCGAGCTGTGTGTGTGTGTGTTTGCTGTGTGTGCGCGTGATGAGATTTTGTGATCGTGTGTGTGTGTGTGTCTTTCATTCACTCGGTCTCCTCTCACCTGTTTTGAAGATCTCATAGCGGATGGAGAAGCCTGCTCCATGGGTCTCGTAGTCGGACACAAACTTGATGTAGAGCTGGTTCCCAGAAGACACCACGGGTGACGGGGCGATCTTCCCACAGTACTTCCCCACCAGCTGACCATTCTCATCCACGCCGTCACGCACCTCCACATAGTCATACCTGGACAAAGGAAAAAGAAGAATCTGTCACATGTTGTATTGGGTAGGTATTATACACACACACACATACACACAACTAGTTGGAAATGATGGACCAACAACCAAGTTTATGTTTTGATAGTTGCTCCTCCCTAATGCAGAGAAAACATGCTGCAGTAGTAATGAGATCTACAGGATAAACCCAGGAACCGGCGGGCTGGTCCACATTCCCTCCACGTGGCACAGCTCCACGTTGTTAGATAATGCAGACACTGCAGAGATTCTAGAACAATGACTCCCGGCTGTACTAAGTCTAGGTTTACATAACGCTGTTCTGGTGAAGCTGAGAGTGTGTGTTCGGGCTGGTCTTCTCCCTGGTAAAGAGACAGATGCCTGAAGAGAGAAGTGTGTGTGGGATTATATTTATTATATCTGGTGTGTGTGTGTGTGTGTGTGTGTGTGTGTGTGTGTGTGTGTGTGTGTGTGTGTGTGTGTGTGTGTGTGTGTGTGTGTGTGTGTGTGTGTGTGTGTGTGTGTGTGTGTGTGTGTGTGTTTGAGTATACTACGTCAGTGATGGTGTTATACTCCTCGAAGGTACAGTGAGACCATCAGAAACAGGTGAAAATGCAATCAGGCGGCAGCCACATGTGCGCACACTCCAAAGCCTACTAAAATGCAATTTCAGACGCAGGGCTATTGACGTGAGGCACTGGCTAATTGAGTCAGCACGAAGCTTTACGACCAGGGAGGAAAGCGCCTTCCGAATACGAATGGGTAGCAACGGGAGCCAGGCCACACACACACACGTTGTGTGTGAGTAACATAAGATGGAGTGTGTCGAGGCAATCTGAATCTGAGCGATGGGTGGTCTGAATGAACACAGCCTAAGGTGATCTAGAATGATAAACAAAGTGTGTGTGTGTGTGTGTGTGTGTGTGTGTGAAAGTGTGTGTGAGTGAGTGAGTGTGTGTGTGTGTGTGTGTGTGTGTGTGTGTGTGTGTGTGTGTGTGTGTGTGTGTGTGTGTGTGTGTGTGTGTGTGTGTGTGTGTGTGTGTGTGTGTGTGTGTGTGTGTGTGTGTTTATGCCTGTGTGTGTATGCATGTGCTGGATAGATGAATACTCCATGCTTTGTTTTCATTGTGATTGACAGGCAGAGTGCAGTAAGGGGAGCTGTGTGGGTTCAGGTTACCATGGTATTTAATCACCCATAACGCCCATTCCCAATGAATTCAGCTCAGTGGGGCACTTATCTAATGTATTCCTGCTCAAACCTCATGACCTGCTGTCTTCTCCCTCCAATCCTCCTTCTCATTACTGTCAACCATTAAAAACACATAACCTAGACCCAGCTACTTAGTGCATCCGTACACACACCACTAGCTGGCGCAACCGCGCACCCCCAACTTTGCTAAAATATGTGCCTCCTAGGCATACTCTAGAAAGGGTCTGCTTTCTCAGTTTGGCTACACCCCGATCCCCAAATGACTGTCGATACACTTTCACTTCAACAAGTGAAGGTAGGTCAATTCACTTAATGCTTATGGTATTTGCACAATAGATGACTCAGGCTACACTCTGAGTGATGGATTGGAATAGGGGGCTACCCCTCGGGTGGAAGGAGACAAGTATCCACATGATCCACCATACACCCCCCTCAAATGGTTTCTTTCACCTGCTTTGAATTACACTTAAATGGGGGGTATTTGTGAAATGTTAAGGAAGGCACCACGGGCGACACAGGAGAGGGGAGCACACACTGGATCATTAGAAAGTGGTTATGGCAACATGCAGCTTATCAAGATATGATCTCAGAAAGAGGCCATATCTACTGTAAGCCATATGTTTCTGTGGTGTGGTGGACAGTTTTGTTCAGTATCCCCTTCTGTAATATTGGGCTCTCTCCTCTCTCTGCAGGCTGAACCTTTCCATTCCGCAGCTCACAGCACAGAGGGCATCAATCTTCTGCAGCACTGTTCTGTTGTGTTCTATCTATAATTCACCTCTCTTACTCTGGTCCATCATCGGAAGCCTCAGAAGACCTCATAAAGACGGCGCAGTGGGAGAGAGGATGTAGACGGAGGGATGGAGAGACAGAGGAGTCGATTGAACGAGGGAATGGAGGATAACGTGCCCTGGGGGCTTTCTGTCTGCTTACGAGGCAACAAAAAAAGACTTCTTCATTGCTTCAACAATGTCTGGCCCTGGGCCTTCTGTTAGCCGGGTGGTTGTGTTTCAGCAGGTCTATAGGCACCGCTATGATCTGATCTGAGAGCAGTGGTTCTGTGGCCTAGCCCAGGCTGTCGTCATCTGGAAGGCATTATAGGATCGTTTGCAAGGCTGGACAACGCAAAGCCCCAGAACAACTTTCGATTGACAGACATATTAACCTTGTACTGCAGTGGGCTAAATCAGGGTCACACAGAGTGATTCTTGGTAGTCTTAAACAAATCTACTTAGAAACAAAAGTATACACCTCACACACATGGTTATGGGCTTAAACAAATAAGACACCTGTACCATGTCAGATATAGAGTTGGGTTTGCATCCCAATATTACACTTTATATACATCACAGAAGACTGAAATATAACAAAACTGTTTGACATAGAAACACTGGATTTTCGGTGTGTTTAAAAAAATATATGTTTATTCATTATGAAATGATGTGTGTGTGTGTGTGTGTGTTTGGGAGCCCTCTGAAGTGAGGGAAGTCCGTTAACAACAACCATAATGTCTGACCCAAAGACCCAGGACAGACAGACGCCCTTAGAAGGGAATACCGTTCTCATCCAAACACAGTGGTGGTGGCCTACTTTTTAAGCTTGAACAGTCCTCCTGCTGCCCTCGATTCATCATTTAATTTAAAACTCTCCTCAGGCTCCACAAAGTTGGACCCCCCCCCCCCCCCCCCCCCCCCCACACACACAGAGACAGTATAATAATTTGTTATGTTATATGTTGTCGTTTTCCCCCTTATAGACAATAGGATCCAGCTGAATCATGCCCCAACCATAACATTTCATTAATCTGTCTGCTCCACTCCAGCCTGGATGTGCCTCCCACAACACTAATAGTGAAAATGGTCTGCCAATCCAGAGGGGAAATTAAAAGCAAAAAGGGATGAATCTAATTCTCCCCGACCATCGCTTCAGCGCCTCCAAATGTATTACCCTGCCTTCTTACTGCGGGGAGCGAGAGAAAGCAATCCTGCTGTGTCAAACGGGAACATTAACCCACCTCACACAACCCAAGAGGAGGCGATGAACCACAGGCTAACAATATAACACAGTTTAAACTACCTTCAGCTTTCCCTTTTAGAAATGATGATCTCTCTAGCTCTATATAAAAAAAGCATATGATGTGGTTATGATAGATGGGATATGATCCTGGTTAATAAAGAATAATGTTATAAAGCGCTGTTAAAGCTTGATATAATAGGTTATAGTTCTTTAAATCAGGCCCATTTAGAAACATAAGTCCATGACCTAGTAGAAAGCTATAAAACAAATGTACAAATGTTATTTTATATTCTTTCCCTTGGTAGAACTGTGTCACAGCAAACTGTCAAAGATTACGTCCGAAATGGCAGTCAATTCCCTACAGTGTATAGTGCACTACTTTTGACCAGTGCACATGGGGCGCCATTTGGGACGCACCCCAAGTCTGTTCTCTAGTGTTTCTTTTTCTAGACTAGGGCTAATTACCACACCAAAAACATGTCACCTCCAAACATTACAAAAACAATTCTCAGTGTTAAAACAAACTAAAGTGGTCCAAACAACAGAACTGAGCTGGGACAGCTCAGTGCAGTGAGGCCTATAGGTTGCGTCCTAAATGGCATCCTTTTCCCTATATAGTGCACCAGTACCCTATGGGCCCTGGTCAAAAGTAGTGCACTACACAGTGAATAGGGTGTGATTTAGGATGCCGCCTCAGATAGTTCTAGATGGGATTTACAGGAAAAGCCTGTTGTCAGCTGTCCAAAAATCCGCGCTCTGAGATCTAAAATTCTGCTCAAGTGCTAGCGAGACGTCAGAGCTAACAAACTGTCACTCAGGACTGGAGCATCACATCATTACTGTTTCTACAAGGGGGGGTACGTCCCCTTCTTTTTCCGAGCGTGAAGGGGACGTACCTCACCAGGTCAGATGGACTGTGCTTACAGCTTTCCTCCAGCATGTGACATTCATTAACCCACAACTATAATAATAGTCTCACCCAACCTCCTTCCTCCTCTCCTCCCCTCCTCCCTCCTCAGGTCTGTAATGAACTAACTGTCAGTTGCTGAGTCTGACAGACAAGGAAGGAACAGGGTGGGCAGCAACAGACTCTACATTTAAACGTCCGACTCCGTCTCACACTAATCGAGTTATTAACTTTGTGATTTCAGACTGCCGAGTAGCCAGGGTAGGAAAGACCCACAGTTCACTGAGCTGAAATGGAAACTTGGACGTGAGACATCAAGGGTGTCTCAAGCAATCAGTGGCTTTTTATAGCTTCTTACTCCAACAGTCCTGCATTCAGCCAACGGGAGAGAGTCAGGAGAGATTAGTGCCTAACCAAGTTCCCTTAGAACCGGTGTGTGTCTGTGAGTGAGAGAGTGTGTGTGTGTGCGTATGTGTGTGTGTGTGTATGGGAATGTGTGTGTGTGTGTGTGTGTGCGGGAGGGTGTGTGTGTTTGTGTGTGGGAGGTGTGTGTTTGTGTGTGGGAGGGACCCACCCAGTGGTGGAGGCCACCACCATCACCACCATTCTGAAGAATGATTAGAACCGAAGTGTTTAGAAGTGGGCTAAGGAGGGGAGAGAGGAGGAGAGCTTCTCATTTGGGCCTTATACCATGCCACATGGCTGCATAAGATCCTCCCTACACAAAGTCCTCCACAGCTGCATCCATCAAGGCTTTTGCGTGTCACTCGTTCTGGCGAGCCTACCTTGGATCAGCCCGGCCCAGCTCATTGCAAAGCCCAGCCAATGTCATATTTTTAGATGCCACTGGTTGGTTTTGATTTTTGCGGCTGCTTCTGCAATTATCATTATCATTGATGGATATATCATTATCAGATCATTATTATTGATGGATATATCATTATCAGATCATTATCATTGATGGATATATCATTATCAGATCATTATCATTGATGAATGACATTGTTGAGAGATCCTGCATGCGTTCTACCCAACAATCAGTTGAATGAATTTGGTTATTTAGACCCAATTATTGCATCTCAACACAACACAACGCTCCTTTATTAGGAAATATGAGAGAGAGAGAGAGCAGACAGAATGTGGAGAGGAGTTAGTTAGCCTTAGGGGGTTGCTATCTGCGAAACTTGGCGTTGGCTCACGCTAGGGTAAAGGAAGGTATGTGGGGGAGGGGGAGAAAGACAGCTAGAGGAATAGAACCAACCACTACTGTTAGCGAAGGTCTGTAAACCTCATGTCCTTGTCGTACGTGCAAGGCTTTGTGTTGTTTGCTGTTTTACCTTCTCGTAAACTACGAGGTATGTTCACGCTTTCTCCCTAGGCCCTACAGAAAGCCCAGAAGACCAAAACAGATCAGTACCATATTGCTGTACCATAACTGCTGTTATGAGCTCACCAGATCATTACACACACAAACCGTAAGCCATGACAAGTCACGATAATGTGATTATAGATGGTTTGCTGTAAGACTAATAGGAACTCTAGTTGGACTGTGGAGTGAGATTTCAAGGAAAACTCCACCCAAAAACGATATTTTTGGTATTTGTTCCATCAGTCCATTGTTGGTGTAGTCCCAAAATATTTCTCGGGTCAGCAATCTTTCAAACTTTCAAAATACAGAAATACGGTCGGTATGATAAAGGAATTTTCGTTTAGCAGAGGTCAATAGCTGTGACTTGCGTCAAGTGCTGAATGACATTCTGACATACAGTGGTACATACATTTTAAAGTGCGACTGAATGAGGTGCATACAACTGTCAGAGAAACAGTTTGTCTCATGGCATACAGACACATACATGCACTTCAAGGATATATTAAAGACATTATGACCAGTCGTTCCACTAGTCATAAATCAATCGTTGGATAAGCTTGAACTTAAACTTGATCTAATTGTTTAATGTGTAGAGCTCTTTTTGGAGACACGCTCAAAGGCTAGCTAAATGCCAACAAACAGAAAACCTGTATTCCTTTTCAGCCTAGAATCTATTTCCACTGTCTATTCATGGGGTTAAACATTTAATGGAAGCAATAATTGTAGTAGTGTTGCGAGAAAGTGTTAAAGTGCTGGTATTTTGCACTCATTACGATCCCTTCATTTTCCATAAAACATCTTGTTATCATGAATAAAACAGGGATGAATAACCACAATTAATTAGAGAATCGCCCTGGGCAGAATGGAAATATGCATTTAGCACTTTTCCCTTTCCAAGTCAGCTCCTGAAATTAAGTACCATGCATATTTGTAGAAGAACGTGTTTATGAATATTCAGGTAGTCACATTGCTGTTACTGAATATCCAAGCAGATTGTTTTCTAGGAAATGCATTATAACATTAACTCGGGGTCGGGTGACAGTAAATAACCGACTAAATTACTCAACAATCCCCACATACTGAAGTCTTGCCTCATGTCTTGCAACATGGCCTACAGTGCCTTGCAAAAGTATTCACACCCTTGGTGTTTTTCCTGTCATTTAAATAGATTTTTATTTGGATTTCATGTGATGGACATACACAAAATAGTCCAAATTGGTGAAGTGAAATGAAAAATATAACTTGTTTCAAAAAAAATATATATTTTTAAAACTGACAAGTTGTGCATGCATATGTATTCACCCCATTTGCTATTAAGCCCCTAAATAAGATCTGGTGCAACCAATTACCTTCAGAAGTCACATAATTAGTTAAATAAAGTCCACCTGTGTGCAATCTAAGTGTCACATGATCTGTCACATGATCTCAGTATATATACACCTGTTCTGAAAGGCCCCAGAATCTGCAACACCACTAAGCAAGGGGCACCACCAAGCAAGCGGCACTATGAAGACCAAGGAGCTCGCCAAACAGGTCAGGGACAAAGTGGTGGAGAAGTACAGATCAGGGTTGGGTTATAAAAAAATATCTGAAACTTTGAACATCCCACGGAGCACCATCAAATCCATTAATAAAAAATGGAAAGAATATGGCACCACAACAAACCTGCCAAGAGAGGGCCGCCCACCAAAACTCACAGACCAGGCAAGGGGGGCATTAAATCAGAGAGGCAACAAAGAGACCAAAGATAACCCTGAAGGAGCTGCAAAGCTCCACAGCGGAGATTGGAGTATCTGTCCATAGGACCACTTTAAGCCGTACACTCCACAGAGCTGGGCTTTACGGAAGAGAGGCCAGAAAAAAAGGAGGCATGTGGGAAAAAGAGGCATGTGGCAAGAGGCAAGAGGCATGTGGGAGACTCCCCAAACATATGGAAGAAGATACTCTGGTCAGATGAGACTAAAATTGAGCTTTTTGGCCATCAAGGAAAACACTATGTCTGGCGCAAACCCAACACCTCTCATCACCCCGAGAACACCATTCCCACTGTGGGGATGTTTTTCATCGGCAGGGACTGGGAAACTGGTCAGAATTGAAGGAATGATGGATGGTGCTAAATACAGGGAAATTCTTGAGGGAAACCTGTTTCAGTCTTCCAGAGATTTGAGAATGGGACGGAGGTTCACCTTCCAGCAGGACAATGACCCTAGGTATACTGCTAAAGAAACACTCAAGTGGTTTAAGGGGAAACATGTAAATGTTTTGGAATGGCCTAGTCAAAGCCCAGACCTCAATCCAATTGAGAATCTGTCTTATGACTTAAAGATTGCTATACACCAGTGGAACCCATCCAACTTGAAGGAGTTGGAGCAGGTTTGCCTTGAAGAATGGGCAAAAATCCCAGTGGCTAGATGTGCCAAGCTTATAGAAACATACCCCAAAAGACTTGCAGCTGTAATTGCGGCAAAAGGTGGCTCTACAAAGTAGAGGTCGACCGATTATGATTTTTCAACGCCGATACCGATACCGATTATTGGAGGACCAAAAGAGCCGATACCGATTAATCGGCCGATTTAAAAAAATATATATATTTGTAATAATGACAATTACAACAATACTGAATGAACACTTATTTAAACTTAATATAATACATCAATTAAATCAATTTAGCCTCAAATAAATAATGAAACATGTTCAATTTGGTTTAAATAATGCAAAAACAAAGTGTTGGAGACAGTAAAAGTGCAATATGTGCCATGTAAGAAAGCTAATGTTAAGTTCTTTGCTCAGAACTCATGAAAGCTGATGGTTCCTTTTAACATGAGTCTTCAATATTCCCAGGTAAGAAGTTTTAGGTTGTAGTTATTATAGGAATTATAGGACTATTTCTCTCTATACGATTTGTATTTCATATACCTTTGACTATTGGATGTTCTTATAGGCACTTTAGTATTGCCAGTGTAACAGTATAGCTTCCGTCCCTCTCCTCGCCGCTACCTGGGCTCGAACCAGGAACACATCGACAACAGCCACCCTCGAAGCAGCGTTATCCATGCAGAGCAAGGGGAACAACTACTCCAAGTCTCAGAGCGAGTGACGTTTGAAATGCTATTAGCGCACACCCCGCTAACTAGCTAGCCATTTCACATCGGTTACACCAGCCTAATCTCGGGAGTTGATAGGCTTGAAGTCATAAACAGCTCAATGCTTGAAGCATTGCGAAGAACTGCTGGCAAAACGCACGAAAGTGCTGTTTGAATGAATGCTTACGAGCCTGCTGGTGCCTACCATCGCTCAGTCAGACTGCTCTATCAAATCATAGACTTAATTATAACATAATAACACACAGAAATACGAGCCTTGGGTCATTAATATGGTCGAATCCGGAAACTATCATTTCGAAAACAAAACGTTTATTCTATCAGTGAAATACGGAACCGTTCCGTATTTTATCTAAAGGATGGCATCCCTAAGTCTAAATATTGCTGTTACATTGCACAACCTTCAATGTTATGTCATAATTACGTAAAATTCTGGCAAATTAGTTTGCAATGAGCCAGGCGGCCCAAACTGTTGCATATACCCTGACTCTGCGTGCAATGAACGCAAGAGAAGTGACACAATTTCACCTGGTTAATATTGCCTGCTAACCTTTCTTTTAGCTAAATATGCAGGTTTAAAAATATATACTTCTGTGTATGGATGTTTATGGTTAGGTACATGTTGGAGCAACGACAGTCCTTTTTCGCGAATGCGCACTGCATCGATTATATGCAACGCAGGACACGCTAGATAAACTAGTAATATCATCAACCATGTGTAGTTATAACTAGTGATTATGATTGATTGATTGTTTTTTATAAGATAAGTTTAATGCTAGCTAGCAACTTACCTTGGCTTCTTACTGCATTCGCGTAACAGGCAGGCTCTTCGTGAGGTAGGTGGTTAGAGCGTTGGACTAGTTAACCGTAAGGTTGCAAGATTGAATCCCTGAGGTAAAAATCTGTTCTGCCCCTGAACAAGGCAGTTAACCCACCGTTCCTAGGCGTCATTGAAAATAAGAATGTGTTGTTACCTAACTTGCCTCGTTAAATAAAGTTGTAAAAAAAAAAATATATATATATATATATATATTGGCAAAATCGGCATCCAAAAATACCGATTTCCGATTGTTATGAATACTTGAAATCGGCCCTAATTAATCGGCCATTCCGATTAATCGGTCGACCTCTACTACAAAGTATTGACTTTGGGGGGTGCACGATCGAGTTTTCCGTTTTTGTGTCTTATTTCTTGTTTGTTTCACAATAAAAAATATTTTGCATCTTCAAAGTGGTAGGCATGTTGTGTAAATCAAATGATACAAACCCCCCAAAAATTCATTTTAATTCCAGGTTGTAAGGCAACAAAATAGGAAAAATGCCAAAGGGGGTGAATACTTTCGCACGCCACTGTATACTGTACTGTACAAACCAAACCTTGGATAAATTCCACAACAGAGTAACTAGCAACCTTGTAAAAATAGAGAGAGAGAGAGAAGATTGGAAATTTGAAAAGAAAAGAAAGAAGGAAGAAAAAAAAGACGATAAGGTAGACACAGACAGTAGCAGAGTAGCAGGTCTGTGTCAGTGAGCCATTTCTGGGGCTATTACTGAGAGGACAGCTCCCATTTGTCCCACCTTGATATCTGAGAGGGCTGTGACAACAGAGAAAGGAGAGGAGAGGAAAGAAGAGGAGAGAAGAGAAGAAGAGAGAAGAGGAGAGGGGCTATACTGCAGCACGGTTTAGATCAGGGCTGGATTTAGCCTTTTGGGGGCCCTAAATACGATTTTGTTGGGTGCTACCCTGACAAAACATTTTAGTGGTCCCCCTATTGACGGCGGATGTGAGTTTTAAGGTTAATTTCTTGCAATTCTATATTTTTTTTGCCACGGAGCGTAGAGAAAATGTTGCAGTTTTAAAGCACATTTTCTGCAATTCTACACATTTTGCCATTAGACTGCGAGAAAATGTAGCAATTTTATTTAAAAAATTCATGCAATTCTACAAATTTTACCATGGGGCACAGATCTTTTTTTCTTCAGTTTTACAGCTAATTTCCTGCACTTTTATTCATTTTGCTATGAGGTGGTGATATATTTTTGCCGTTTTAAAGCAAATTTCCTGCGATTCTACACATTTTGCCATGACTTATGCCATCTTAATTTGATATCTGAGTGAGAATGACTAAGAAAATCAATGTGGGCCCCCTGGAGGCCAGGGACCTGGGCCCATGCCCTGAGTGCTCGGTCAGTATTCAGCCATGATTACTACCAGTTTAGATAGCTGGCTAGACTGACTACCAATCCAAAAATGGTTAACTGACATGGCTAATTGATTGACTGATGGTGGCTGACATAACAAGAGAAAAACTGTTGAATGATGCACAATCAAATGTCAAAATTGCACCTGTTGTATTCTACATTTCTTACTCTCGATTGTAAATTCAGACCCTGACAGTTCCTAGGGCCATTGTTACAACAATGACAAGTCAAGGGTAATAAAAGGGGGATGGGGGGCTGGCGGTTATGTGTCACACCTCATCCCCTCTGTCCCTCTTCACCCTACCCCTCCTTTCCTAGTCTCCCTGGCCCTATACCACTAAAGCTAGAATGCCGGTATGAAGCATGAATGGGGGCCGGCCATCAAATTTTTATTTTAATACTTTCATAGGACCTCTATAGGGCTGCCTGCCATGACACGTGCCCCTGCGGTCAGTGAGCCTTCCCTGCCCTGCACATGTCTCCTGTAATGATGCCTGACCCCATGTCCTCTCAGTGTAACTGACAGCCAATCACAGAGCACATATACAGGGTCATCCTAGGGTCACTCTGACACTGTACAGGAAGAGTATGAGAAGAGGAAGTGCCTCTGCCGCGAAGGAATACTGTACCATACAAATAATTATTATCCCTCTAATCCATTTCATTATGATGATGATATGATGAATGCTATGAAAATAAGAGGCAAGTAGGAAGGCGGAAGAAGAGGGTCAACAAGTATTTCACTGTAAACAATGGACTCATGACCCACTGAACTTTGTGTGGGACTGAAGAGAAGATACGGTATGACTTCTGATTTACGAGACAGCCAGCACGGCGAGCAAGACATATGTAAAGAAGAAGAAAAAAACAGACACGCATATTCAAAAACAAGATCATTTTCAAACTATATGGCCCATTTGTTGACTACTGTGAGATGCATGCTCCCTCCCTCGTGAGTAATGAGCTGTGTGTATTCTGCACAGTGGATTCTAAGAGTGGGGGGAGGGGAGGCGGAGGAATGGGGTCAAACAGAGGTAAAGCCATTAGGTGGCATTTCTAGGCTTTTTTCCTCTCCACAATGAGGAGAGAGAAAGGGAGAGAGAGAGAGAGAGAGAGAGAGAGCGAGAGAGAGAGAGAGAGAGAGAGAGAGAGAGAGAGAGAGAGAGAGAGAGAGAGAGAGAGAGAGAGAGAGAGAGAGAGAGAGAGAGAGAGAGAGAGAGAGAGAGAGAGAGAGAGAGAGAGAGAGAGAGAGAGAGAGAGAGAGAGAGAGAGAGAGAGAGATAGTATTAGGCTAATGGGTGACAACATGAAAAACGCTGACGGTCTGGGGGCGCAGGGTCAGTGTCGTCCCCTGCTCCTGCCGGGTAGAACAGAGAAGGATAGACCAAGACAGGCCCATCTCCTCTCTCACTCAGCCGTCCCCTGATGCTTTTATCTGGCTCCACACTGGCTAGGGAGCTGGCGGGCAATAGTAATAACTGTACTGGGACTTATTCAATTAAAAAGGCCCATTCACCTCTCTCTTCCTCCCCATCCACCCTCCCAGAAGACTACAGCATAGAAACAGCAAGGGGTTATGGGAGGCCACGCCCTGCTAGCGCTGGACCAGGTCAGAGAGACATACAGCCGGCTGGGAGTCTGTAGGGGCTGGGATAGAAGTCTGGGATAGCCCAGTTATTGGCTGGAGAGAGGAGCAGGGAGGAAAGAAGGAAAAGGGATTTTGTGCAGGGCGCCCTTTCTACTCTATCACACACACACACATAAAGACAGAAGTGGCAGGTAGCCTAGCGCTTAAGAGTGTTGGGCCAGTAACTGAAAGGTCGCTGGTTTGAATCCCTGAGCCGGGGAATCCCTGCTGTTCTGCCCCTTGAACAAGGCAGTTAACCAACAACTGCTCCCCGGGTGCCGATGACAAGGATGTTGATTAAGGCAGCCCCAGCAACCTCTCTGATTCAGAGGGGTTGGGTTAAACGCGGAAGGCACAATTCAGTTGAATTCATTTGCTTATGCAACTGACTAGGTATCCTCTTTATTTCTGCTCTGACAGGAAGCGGAAGAGGATGACGATAAGAAAACAACAGGAGTCATTTGGAATGTGTGAGCCACATGTATTTTGGCGTGACCAGTTATTTGACTGATTGCCAGATAGCCAGGGAAGCTCACATCCTCTTCTCATGGCTGCCTCATCCCATCCTCATTTCCAATCAAAATTCCCTTTTGTTCACACTTTAATATACTTGATTAGTCTAACGAGGATGTTGTTCGGAAGCCAAATAGGCCATGCTGAGAAGGCTGTGAGGGGGAGGTGTCAAGCAGTGCATCTCTTCCACAACAACAAAAACAACATGTGTGGGCCGAGGGCTGTGGGCCGGGCAGAGGGTAGGGTGTATGGAGGGGTTGGCATTGCCCAGTCTTTACCCACTGCCCATGCTGATTAAAGTGCTGATCTGATGGGCTAGCCTAGCCGGTCCTGCCAAGTTTTTGGAAGGCGAATTTACTGACCTCTCCTTACTGGGCCTTACATGCACACCCTGGTCTGGCTGGAGCCCATTCGCCTAGTAACTAGCTGCCTCTGACCATGCTTGCGTCCTAAACTGCACCCTAGTCCCTATATAGTGCATTACTTTTGACCAGAGGCTCTAGGTCAAAGTAATGCACTATAGGGAAATGGGTGCCGCTATATGCAGCCCATGTCCCCCTCTAGCCTCTGAAGGGCCCAAGGATGGCGAGGAGAGGAGGTGAGAGGTCCTCTCTATGACCCTTTTTAGGGGTGGCACCAGGGTAGGGTATTGTAACAGGGAGGCCACTAGCACCCCACTGTGAAACAATTCAATCTTAAACGGTACTATATAGTGGTGCAGAAGGACGAAATATACCATCCATGTGCCTATTGAGGCTATTTAGGTAATATAATTATGATGTGAGGAAAAGGCGGTAGCTTTGTTGATTTACAGAGAAGAGATCAAGTGGGAAAGCCAACAAAGTGGGGGTTTGTGGAGTAGCTTTAACTCAATCAGAGATTAGCGGGGTCCAGAGACATCCATCACTGCCTGATTTCCCGCTGCCGCTGCCTCCCGCTTGCAGTCAGCCCACACACAAACATAGACGCAGGCATGCACAAACACACACACCCTTGTCAACCTCCAGAGAGCTGTGGAGTGAGGGCCCGGGAAACACCACACCAACTATCGACGAACAGGTTGGCAAACCACTCCACGGTGTGCATAATCACAGAGACGGACGGAAAACTATGGACCGAGGACGTTTGGAATCCAGCCAGCCTGAAATAGGACTTTCCTACCTACTGCAAAACAAACCCACTTGGCCTTCAAAGCCTCTCCTACTAAGCAAGGAGGCTTTAGGGCAACAAACAGGTCTGGGAGGACCTGAGAAACAAGGGCACATCAATCAAACCCTGAGGGCCGTTCAGGACTACGGCACTAAACCAAACAGGGCTAACATGCCCAGACAAGGTGTATTAACACCACTGACTACAGCCCCAGCCGGCCATGTTAACAGGCCTCCACAACCTCCAATAGGCCTCATCAATTAAAACAGGATTCCGTGGACTCTTTCCTATAGGGACTGGGAGGGTGGAGGGCGGAGGAGAAGAGAAGCATTGTGAAGTACTGTTTTCTACTCACCCCCCCTCTTCCTACAGCCATCTCATAATTACCCCTGGTTTATTTCCCCCTTATGTTGTTTCGAGCGCAACCAGAAAAGCTCCATGTTGAAAACAGCCTCTCTTACATGGAGACAGAGAGAGAAGTGAGGAGGAGGTGAGCTAAAGAAAAACCTGTTGCTAATCATATTATGCTTATGTGAAAAGCGAGTGAGTTGAGACTGCATGCGCATATTGCCAATGTCTTTTGGAAACAGCTCACTCATTGAATTACAACCTGAGTGTTTAATGCTTATTCCTCTTTCTCTGGAATTAAAATTTGTATGAATTTCTTACAGTCCATAGATCTGTGTCCGGATAGAGACAATGCAGTTCTCTAATCATGGGCTGAATCCCAACGGTGCCCTATTCCCTGCATAGTGCACTACTTTTGACCAGGACCCATACAGACTATGCAGAGAACAGTGCACTTTGTAGGGAGTATGGTGCCATTTGGGATGCATGTACTTGTACTTGTAACCATGTACTTGTAAATGAAGTTATTTTCCTGGGAGTCTGTTTTGGATAAAAAGCAAGGCATACTACAAGACATCCCTCAGCTGTGTGGGCTGTGACATCATTCACTAAAAATCCATATAGGGATGCTTATATGGCTCTGGAGGGAAAACACTAAACAGGCCGCAACCAAACAAAACTCAGATACTAAATCATCCATTCTCAGTGAACATGGATGATTAAATAAACCTGAAACATGATATCTTTATATCGTTGCATAGCAAAGTTATAGGTCTGCAATTCTGCTTTTTTTCTGATTTACGACTGAGTCCCCGTACTCCTATCATTCCTTTCTTCTTCTCCCTCCTGTTTCATCTTCCCCTCCTCTTCCTTCTCCTCCTCCTCTGAAGTGGAGTCCCCTCCTGCGGGGTAGAAGAGTGGCTCGCCTCCCGGTCGTGGTGTGCGTGAGCTGGGCGCGCATGAATCAAAGTAGTGACAGAGCAGCAGGGAGGACGGCAGATGTCACGGCAAGAAAGCTTTTCAATCAGGCTGCCCTTCCAACACTGGCCAAGGTCAACACTTCACTACCGGCAAACCCATCTCCTCTAGTCTAGCCCCAGCCAGGGATAGACACACACACACACACACACATTTAAATCCTGCTCATTAGCCAAAGGACTTTTGCCACCATTAACCCTTTGAGTAACATAAGAGAGAGAGAGAGAGAGAGAGAGAGAGAGAGAGAGAGAGAGAGAGAGAGAGAGAGAGAGAGAGAGAGAGAGAGAGAGAGAGAGTCAAGAGGATTCCTACACCACTCTCTTTTTAAGCCTTTTGTCCTCTATCTTATGACAGAGGTGAACCTCTCTTTTAAACATGACCCCAGAGAGATAGTTTAGACAGGGCTTTCATCTGCTGGGAAATGCTAATTACACTAGTTTTAATGGGTCACCGGACTGGCCAGAAGTCTTTCTGTATGCTGTGAATGTAGCAGAAAAACAGGGATTTCTGAAAAACCTGTGTCCTCTTTTCTGTTATGGCAAGTTACGATTTGTGATAATTCACTAACTGCCCACGAACTCACCTTGAAACAAATTGCTATCAGTGGTGCTGCTGTAATGTAATTTGAGATACAATGTACTTCCTACTGTACAACTCTGGAGGCGGACCAGGTGCATCATTTCAGCCGATATTGTCCTCGTCTGTAGTTAAAATACACAGTGCTGTTGCTCTCTGCATGTTGTCTCGTTGAGCAGATCTGCCTCTGTTACCTCAACTCTGCTTTGATGTTGTACAGCGTAACTGCTTCACTGACACATACTCACACAAAAGAGACCCATAAACAACTAGAAGTCCTGTCTGTTAGTCAGGCTATAAGTATCTCCAACAATTCATGTCAGCCCAAATCTCTTCCCCTGGCGCTAAGAGGTCACAGCCCGCCTGCCTGTTTTAAAAGACCTGAACGTGCCGACAGAGAATAAAAAAAGCCTCGTTACATTCCTGCCTTATTTATTTTCCTCCATGACAACGGGGGCTGATGGACGATCACGCAGCCCACTCACCAACTCCATATTTGCTTGTGCAGCGGACGAGCGTGAGAGAGGGTGTGCGTCCCAAATGGCACCCTATTCCTTTTATATTGCCCTATTGTGCTTATAGGGCTCTGGTCAATCTAAGTGCACTATATAGGGAATAGGGTGGCATATGGGATGCATCCAGGGAGTGAGAGGGGAAGTGAGTGGGAGAGTCAGCGCACTTTATTCAGGAGATTTCTGGGGAGAGTTATGGGGCACTTCCACACAGAGATGGAGCCTCTCCACAGAGGAGAGAGGGCCCACTGATATCCCAACCCCAGCAGGGAGCTTCAGACCCAGGCAGGCTTGTGTGGCAGTACCGGGGAAGCAGTCACAGCAGTGAGTCCCATGCACAAACCCCCTCCTTCTTCACAGTACCCCTTGTCTACTCTGAGAGGAACAGTTGGTCTTCATTGTTAAACATGAAGTGTTGTGTTACGAACCTATGAGTCAGTCAGGGTCTTAGGATTCGTGATGAACAAAAAGACCTGCATGAAACAGAACTCTCCAGAACCAGTAGGGGGCTGAGTACACTTTCCCCTGCTTTTCCCTGCTGTAACTCATGTCTCTAGTCTCGGCCTGTGTCCCAAATGGCACCCTTTTCCCTACATAGTGCACTACGTTTGACCAGAGCCCTATGGGGCACTCTACAGGGAATAAGGTGCCATTTGGGTTGCAAGCCTTTAGTCCAGCAGGGCTAGCCAGGAGGAATGCCCGGCAGGGCAGGCGGAGAGTGGAGGGCAGAGGGCAGGCAGGCAGGATGTGTATTGTCTCAGACCACAGCGAAGAGTGTTTGTCTTCCCAGCAGGGTATGTGGCTCTCTGAGGGGGCTACTCGACAGGAGAGGGGAGGGGGTCATAATTAGAGAGAAGAAAAGGCTGCTTTTTCAAGCCTTGAGTTACGGGCAGTCACAGTCAGTAGCAGGGGAGATGGAGGGGGGGGGGGGGGGGGGGGGGGGCTAGGGGACGGAGTGGGGAGCTCAGCTAGTGGGGAGCTCAGTTAGTGGAGAGCTCAGTTAGTGGAGAGCTCAGTTAGTGGAGAGCTCAGTTAGTGGGGAGCTCAGCTAGTGGGGAGCTCAGCTAGTGGGGAGCTCAGCTAGTGGGGAGCTCAGTTAGTGGAGAGCTCAGTTAGTGGAGAGCTCAGTTAGTAGAGAACTCAGTTAGTGGAGAGCTCAGTTAGTGGAGAGCTCAGTTAGTGGGGAGCTCAGCTAGTGGGGAGCTCAGCTAGTGGGGAGCTCAGTTAGTGGGGAGCTCAGTTAGTGGAGAGCTCAGTTAGTGGAGAGCTCAGTTAGTGGGGAGCTCAGCTAATGGGGAGCTCAGTTAGTGGGGAGCTCAGTTAGTGGGGAGCTCAGTTAGTGGAGAGCTCAGTTAGTGGGGAGCTCAGCTAATGGGGAGCTCAGTTAGTGGGGAGCTCAGTTAGTGGGGAGCTCAGTTAGTGGAGAGCTCAGTTAGTGGGGAGTTCAGTTAGTGGGGAGTTCAGTTAGTGGGGAGCTCAGCTAATGGGGAGTTCAGTTAGTGTGGATTTATCTTCTGAGGAATTGTGTGTTAGACGAGCTGAAGCTTTCACTCACTGACTGACTGACTTTCTCCCTCTCTCCTCCTCTCTCCTCTCCCACCACAAAGGGCCTTCTTCAGAAGGCATTCCCCGAATATTTCCCCCCACCCTCCATGTCTCCTCGCCATCTCAGGACTGCATGGGCTGTCACACAGGAATTCACTGTTCTCTGAGGTCCAGCAAACACAGGACAGGCGGAAAGAAGAGGGAGGAAGGAGTAAGGAGACTCACTCGCATATAGAAGGAATCATCTTCTCTCTTTTCATCTCGACATATGAACCTATCTTTACTCAAAAACATAGAAAAGAGGATTTTCATATAGAAAGCAACCTCTCCTCTTCTCACCCCATCGCTCAATTTTAACCCCGCTTTCCGCCAAAAGGCAACTCTACTCTTCAGCAGTCTTCACCAAAGCTATGAGGGGATTTCACATTATGTAGGCATAGAAAAAATTGGTCCGATTTTTTGTTTGGTCAGAGGATCCAAGCACATCAATGATTCATTGTGCTGTCAAAAGCATATCTTATTGGTGGAATGTTGATTCCAACCAAAGCAGCTTTCATAGAAAGCAACAGCATCACCCTCTGCAAGTTTTTTTTAGCCAAGGTTATCTAAGTCTGAAGTTAACTTCAGAGCAAATTGAGTCCAAATATTTGTCTTGACGGACCAGGCTTTTACCTCAAACTTCATTTGGTTTGTGAGAGCTACAACGGTGGCGTAACCCAAAAACACAGCATGAGAGTCTATACAACACGACATGGAAAGGTAAACATCTCCCACATTCACAGTTCAATGGCCACTTAGTCCTTATCTACTGGCGAACGGTCTTCCTCCAACTCTCCACTCTCTCAGGATACGAGTTGTAGACTGAGTCTGAGTCCCAAATGGAACCCTGTTCCCTATATAGTGGAGAACACAGGGCCCATAGGGCTCTGGTCAAAAGTAGTGCACTATAAAAGGAATAGGGCGCCATTTGGAATGCAGCCCTAACCTTTCAAACAAACCCGTCAGCCAGTCACACGTGTAACAACAGAGGTAGACTCAGCCTTTTGTTTGGTTTTTGTTTGGTTGGCTGATAACGGCAATGTAGGAGCACATGTGGAGCATGTGTGTTCCATTTGAACCAATAATTAAATTGCAGGGGAGCGCACTGAGGCTTGCATTGTAGCTGCCTGCTTACCCCCTACGCACTGGTCCATCAGATAAGCAAGGCAAGGCTTCCATTCTGGGACTTGCCTTCATCAGTTTCCATTATGCAAGGGGTGTTTGTCTGAGTTGAGCTGCGACTGGATGGCCCATGGAAGTCTGATTACTGCTGCTGTACAAATCCCACCAACCCAACCGCTATCTAGCAACACAAAGACACCATGGCATGAAGCACATACAGTATCTCCCCCTCCCATGCCCTAATTGACTTATCTACATTATGACATGTCCCTCTAGTTATTAACACAATGAGTGGCCTTCACTTTACTAAGCACCATTAGGCTACTTGAGTTGAGACCTAGGGCCAAGACAAATGAGAGAGCCTAATTTAATGACTGCATCTTAAACTCCAGCCTATTCCCTATATAGTGCAGTACTTCTGACCAGGGCCCTAATGGGCTCTGGTCAAAAGTAGTGCACTATGTAGGGGATAGGGTGCTATTTGGGACTCAGCCAGTGTCACTGGCCATCTTCCCGATCCAGTCTAAAGTGAACACGTAAGGGCAAACTAGTGGAACTAAAGTCCCATGGATTAAAACGTGGACTATGAAACGCTACCAGACCAAACAGTGTAGAGGAGAAGTGGTTCAAGTAGAAGAGCCTTGAGGTCAAGCCGACCCTGTTTCTCCACTGTATATTACTGCGTCCCAAATGGCACCCTATTCCCTAGAGTGTGCCACTTTTGGCCAGAGCCTTATGGGAAACCCTATGGGCTCTGGCCAAAAGTAGTGCACTAAATAGGGAATAAGGTGCCATTTGGGACACATGAACTGCATGAACCACATGAATCACTAGTGACTTGATTAAGTTTCAAAGATGTCTCTGCAGGTTAGTTGTTGTTAGTGTGCTTCCCTCTAGCACTGTGGTTTGTAACCCGTGACCACTCCACGGGCAGCATTACACAGTAAAAACACTGTAAACCCTGGCTCTGCTCCAAACATAATAAGGACGTTTGGCAAAGGTTGTAACAAGGAAAATAACATGCTCTTTATACGCAACTAACAAATGTACGGAGGGACAAGCAATTAACTGCATGGCAGGTCAGCCCCGACGTGGAAAACAGAACCCTTCAATGGATGTGGACTGAAACGTTAGAAATCATTTGTAAACAACACGGAAATGATCAAACTTGAAGTTCACCGAGGACATTTAATTTCAACTGAAAAAAGGGAAGCAATATTGCATTTTGTGCCTTGAGGCTGAATTTCTTGCTTTTTGTGTGTGTGTTTAAACACAGGAAACTCATTCCTGGTTAATTCCATTAACAAAAGTATTGTTTCCTCTTTCTATATGTCCACACACACACACACACACACACACACACACACACACACACACACACACACACACACACACACACACACACACACACACACACACACACACACACACACACACACACACACACACACACGCACGCAGTAACCTTGTGCCTGGAGACATTTTAACAGTCCCTGGGTGATTAAATCTGAGCTGGGAAAAGTCAGGACCACCAGGACCCTCCTCTGGAAGACGGCAGTGGTCAACCAGGCAGTAAATCACAGAATGGCCCTTTATAGAAGCAGTAAATCACAGAATGGCCCTTTATAGAAGCAGTAAATCACAGAATGGCCCTTTATAGAAGCAGTAAAGCGGTATAACCCACAGCCTCTTTTTTTCCACCAAACTTTTCACCTAAATCCAACGACATGGTTCATATTATTGTTGAGTTCACTTTGAATCCACATTAGTTGACAACTCAATCAAGTGTAGACCAAAACTAGTTGTTAAACGGACATCTGTGCCCAGTGGGCAGAGATCCTATTAAAACAGTACAATCTACAGGCCTATATGGTATTCAGCGGAAACACAAATGGAATAGCAGTGAGAGAGAAAGACAGAGAGAGTGCTTGGACGTAGTGCGTAGTGGGGATACAGTAACAGTATCCATCCCTGTTCACTCTGTGTTCTCAAGCTGCCCCTCCAGCGTAAACAAAGGCACAGAGGGAACACACACAGGGAGCCGGGAACAGGGCAGGGTTTGGGGCGCAGGCAGAGACAGAGGGATAGGCAGCCAGCCAGCCCAGGCTGAGACATTGCTTCACCTCAGGGCACGACTGACACAGGGAGGCAGCAAGCTCATCACATTACAGTAAAGCTACGGTTTCATAGCCTGGCTGCCTGGCTTAGACCTCTCTGACAACAGGTTAACCGTTTGACCTAGAGTGGCATAACACCTTAAAGCTTAAAAGTCAAACAGGGAATTGTAACTGACCCAGCAAGACGGGTCAGTTCCCCTTCTAATGGACTATGTTCGATGAGAAGAGGAAGAGAAATGTATAATGAATGTATAGAAGTTTAGACTAAATGGGCTTACTTCCTCAATGGAAAGACCCATGAGAATCTGAAAAATATGAAGTCCTATGAGTAAAATCTTTCTCAGACAATGACAAGAAAATAAACTCTGAAGCAAGCATTTTTTTTGAAACACTCCTGCCTCACACATGCAGGCAGCGCTGCGCTCGCAATAATTCCATAGCCACTAGATGGCGGGCTTTCATGTACAATATGCATGAACGACGTAGAGGGCAGCCAAGTCAACCTACTTGCACTCTCTGTCCTCGAGATCGAAATGCGGGTTAAAGTTGATTAGAATTCTTTGGTGAGGTCCAGGCGCTGTTATCACCCAAACGCATTTCTGAGATGGCAAATATGATGTCGGATACCCAGGCGATGTGAGGTAATTCGCATTGGTTATTCTGATGTTGTCCCCACACTTGTCTGCAAGAAAGAAAGGGGAGAAAAGACAGTCAGCACAACAGCCCAAAGTGACACAGATACAGGGATTCAAATGAATCAATAATGTTGGCTAGAATTCAATGCAGAAAATGTGTGTTTTTAATCTAAATATTGTCCCGATGAAGATAGAGAGTATATAGGCGTGTTTTCAAAATCAAACTGGAGTCGAACATGATTGTTTGAATAATTTAAAAAATATATATATTTAGGCTGATAAATCATAAGCTAACTCCATATAAACATATACCCACAGTGTCTAAATATGTCTAAACTAGATACCAAACAAATGGAATATGCGTTTTGGCTACATTGGATAGGTCTACATGCAAAGACACACGGTAAAGTCAATAATTTCTGACAGTCAATGCGCTAAAGATGATGAATTTCTCCCACATTTTGATAAATGTGTTATATTTACTTTTCATTGTATTCATTTGCTCAGATAACACAGTATGGTACACATTTTATTTGACAAGCATATATAGGGATGGTACACAAAACAATTGTTCACAAACATTAGGAAAAGTTTCGCCTATAGCCTACTGATAATTGTGGCGGTTTATGTTGGGCCAAAACGGTTAACGTTAATCGCTTGTCAATTAAAGTAAAAAAAAAAAATGTTTTTTTTTAAATAGGCTAGTAACAAATTATGTGAAATGTCACAAACAGCTAATATCTAGAACAACTCCTAATGACCAAGGACCATTAGCCCCGGCAGGGAGAAATGGATTCATGTAGTAGACCGAGAGTGGACGGGGAGCTGCTACTACACTGTGGCTGTGCCGGGGTATGGCGGAGTCTCCATGGGAATGGCACATATGGTGCCATGCGACTTGTAGACAATGTGTCATATGGCAATAACGCCAAACAATAAAAAATGATAGACTCTAGTTTTTTCACAGATTATCTGTGAGGAGCATAATTTATTTGTTTTTGGGGTAGTCTATGTATTCATGATAACATAAAACCAAATATCTATGCCATCTATTTTTCGTTTGCTGAGTAATCTATATTAACGAATGATGCTCGTAATGTTTGTTAGATTCACGCAGATCCTTATAAAACTTGTTTCCCTTTTCATACAGACCATTTTTACAAGCCCCGGAGAATAACGAGCCCTTTCTCGTGTCTAGAGACAAGCCACTTCAAGTAGTCCAAATTAGCCTCTCACTTTATCTTCATTTATGTGTGCGCAGTCATGCTTTTGTATTATAGCTACCATCTGCCATGTAAAGTACTTGAAAATGTGTTTTGAATAGGATACAATGCAATATTCAAGAGAATTTGAAATATGGCGGTTCTTTCTTTCTTTCTTTCTTTCTTTCTTTCTTTCTTTCTTTCTTATGTCTCTCTATTCATTCTATCGTAAATAAGTTTGCTCATAGTGGAAACGAAACAATAAAGTGCCGCCTACATGTATTTGCTACAGCAAAGAAAGAGGGAAGTACCCTAGCACTAGGCTACTGTGCCCAAACGTTTTATAACATCTGAAAAATAGAAGGACCCACACTACAGTAATTTATCTGTAACAATGGCAGCACTAACCCGCAGGGAAGACAGGCAGGTGAACGCGTAACGAGTCAGAAAAACATCAGCGAAGGTTTAGAGACGGTTAATCCTTAAAAACATCAGGATAAATAGGCTAGCCCAGCACAGCCGGGGGAATATCACTTGTCACTTACCATTTTTGAAAGCCTTAGCGACGAAGAAGATTCCCATTAAGAGGAACAGCACTAATCCACAATGCATCCTTGTTTTGTTAGAAACAAAATAAAATGAGGAAAAACGAAAAACGAAATAAAACTCCTCCCAAGGTTTTTCAGGGCCTGTTATTCTTCCTTATGTTCAGGCTTGGGCCGAAAGAAAACAAATAAAGCAGAAGTGTCTTGACTAAAGCAGTTGAAATGTGTCTGGATATGTCTCAGGTCGGCTGCTGTATCCTGTCATTCAGGTCCGGTTTCCTCTCTCTTCCAGTTGGGGTCCTCTCTCAAACACTGGCGTTGCCATTTCCTCCACACAAGTAGTCGGAGCGAGTCAAAGAATAAGTAAAAATCCCCGGCACCAGCACCACTCCCGTTTCAACTCCTTGGAAACGATGACCAGGCAAGAGGTAATCCGTCGGCGCTAAATGGAAAGAAATATTGAGAGTAAGCAGCAGTGGTGGTGATATTCGTTTCAAAAGTGGGCACATTAGCAAATCAAGCTCGCGTTGTTCCCCTTCGCGCTCTGCTGATTCTCAAATCTGACAAGACACGAACTAGTAATACTAACATCTGGCGAAAGCCATTGCCATAATAGAGGTTTAAAACGATGGATACAATCCCTAAATTGCGACCGCTTTTCTTCTTTTGAGCGGGTGTGCTGCCTGGTTGCTCGAGCCTAAATCTCAGAGGTCTCTGATTGGTTTGATTACAAATATGCATAGCCCAACCTATGGACGCCCCTCTCTCTTTAAAAGCTGAGGTCTGGGTTCTTTTTCCGAGACTCACTCCGTCTCACTTGCAGACTTCCAGTCAGACCTGAAAGTGACAGCGCACACGGGCGCTAGCTCTCTTTCACTATCCCTCCTCTGTTGGAGATGGACTGTCACCCTGTCACTGGCTACTGGATGTCACTAAACTACGCTAACAAACGGCTCAAATGGAGGACAATAACATAGACCACTACTGCCTCCAAAACTTCTATTTGTGTGTGCCAAACGACCTCTCTCAAAGACGCTCCGCTAATTCTGAATTCAAGGGAGCTCCCAAGGAGAGAAAAGCCTCCTTCAAATGCTATTTGGCGTTCAATATCGAATTATCATTCTAAAGAAGAGATATCGATTTGCAATATGAATAGATTTTTTACCATATATCTATTTTTACGCATCAATGGGCTATGTAGATGCCCTAATTGTAAAAGCAGTTAAAGCTCGAATCACGATAAAGCATTCATTAAAACGTCACATTGAGATTTAGGGGAAATCAATGGCAGTGCAAAGCATCAAGCAATTTGGCTTTTTAGGTTATCTGTCCTTACGGCACTGCACAAAAAGAGGAATTGCATTCAATATGAAATGCTTTCGACCAGCTGCTATGCTCACAAAGTCACAGGGTAAAATACTCTGTGCAACTACTCTGACATGAATCCAAGGGCGCCTAACATTCCTTACATGAACTACAGACTAATTCAACATTTCAAGCAGTACAAAACGTGCCCGTTCCCTGCGTTCTATGCTGTTCAGGGGGATAGTAACCCACTTCAATGCACTGTATTTTTTAACACCATGTGAATGAAAGCTAAGAACACGTTTCGCTCAGTGTTCCTCATATAGCAAAAATGTTCTGTCTCTTCTGAATTCAAGCCACTTAAAGAAAACAAACTGCAATCACCTGCGTCTTGTAGACTCACTCACAACCCCATATGTATCCAATATCGAAGCGAAGCAGTTTTCGGCAGGCTGACAGTATACCCTCTCTGTTTCTCTGTCAAAATCTCCGCACCTCCTTCCAAATCCGTTAACCTCAAAAACAACCACAGGAAAGGACAGGTCTCCACCGCTGACGAGAGAGGAAGTCAATTCCCAATTATTTCCCCAGTCAATCAGTAGCCTGTAGTACGCCGGGGCCGGTCCGGGCAACCCTGAAGCTCAGCACCTCTCTGCTCCGCGCAAAGGCACGCACCCGCTGCCAATTCCTTCCCGGAGACTCAACTCAGCGTACACACAGCCAGCTATCCGCTGCTCTCACTAGTATCAAGTGAGGGATACGGGATTTGCGCTTAGAATGAGCAGCACGGCGCCGGTAAAAGTCAGTCCAAAATATCACCCGAGGTTAGAAAATGTCAATATCCTATAGATCATTGATTGATTGAAGGCATTGACTGCGTGAGTCGAATTTAGCATTTCTTATTCCTCCCTCTGTACTGCGCGTCACGCACCTTTCCTGCCTGTGTGCTCAGCTACTGTAGCGCTGTTGAGAACACAGGCTTCGTTTGGAGTCTCCGGTGTCTCGAGACCCAGCCAGCCAGTCACACGCCCATTTACCAGGGGGTTGCCTCGACAATCGAGATGTAGATTCAACCGCCTGGCTGTCTTATCGCAGTCTACAGAATAGACTGAGTCACATGAGATATTAGGACACACTCGAACACACCCACAAAATTAGCACTGATAATGCTACTGCCATTCATCTTACTCATACGTTCAAGGCTATTATTGATACTTTTTCTGTAATGATCTAGTAATAAATAGTCATTGCCCCAAATTGCATTCTTACAGGCTATATGGACCTCGTATGAACAGTCTTGTTGAATTTTCACATTGAATGTGTTGAAATGTACAGTTATTATTGACCAGCATGTACCAATGGGGCAGATCAATGGTGCAGTCTGGTCTGGACATATTTGGTAGCAGGTACACTCTTAGAAAAAATGATTCCAAAAGGGTTATTGTGCTGTCCCAATAGAATAACCCTTTTTGGTTCCAGGTAGAAACCTTTTTGGTTTCAAGTACCATTTTGGGTTCCAACCTAAATTGGTTTTACCCGCAACCAAAAGGGTTCTGAAATGGGGACTGCCGAATGACCCTTTAAGGTTTGATATAGCACCTTTTTTCTTAGTGTATAGAGAGACCTTTGTGAGACCTGGGCTCCCGCGCGTACAGGGCGCACGCAATCCCGTGAGTCTGGAACTTGCTATTGGCCAGAAATGACCCTGTGTCATGATTTGAATAATATGGATATTGTGAACATAAAACAAATGTGAGTTATTGATTGACATGATCATTTAAACAAGCTGAACTCCTATATGTCAACGTTACAAATACCTTAGGAGGTTGTTAGGCTATTCATTAAAATAGATTTAACTCCCATTGCCTTTATATTGAAATGAATCACATCAAACGTACGAAAACGGCATCCCGCCCTGATATTTAGGGGGTGGAATATATTGACTCAGACTGCATTCTAAACACACCAGGGTGGCACCGAGGTTGGAGGGTCTGGAAGCAGGAGAGGGTGTCTTGGAGATGGACTCCTACAGAGAGCTCGCACGATAAAATTTAAACCCATAGGTTGAACCAAGCAGACACATTAGAGTGAAGCCAAGAGTAAGTAGTGCATTATCCGGTGTGCAATAGTGTGACCGTAGTAACCACAGTAACGGTAGCTCTCTCCGGCCTGAAGGTGGTGTCAAGAGAGAGGACCTGCTGGGGAATTCCCATATGTCTAATAAGACTTCTATATTTACAAACAAGTGTAGACTTATGATTAGACTCTTGGGTCTTCATTTAATTAAAATCGCAATGCAGAAATAATTATTTATATTTTTCAGGGAAGGTTATCAAAATCAAAAAGGGTTTTTAATTTTTATACTTTTATACTGTCAATTAATTACATGATCAAAAGCATTACACTATTCCTTGGATCTTTACATCAGCTTTCTTATTACAAGACTGCAGAAGAATGTAAGCATGTATAAAGGTCTAACAATGCTAAATACTAATAAAAGTCACAATACTGAATATATATACAGTGGTGTAAAGTACTTAAGTAAAACTACTTTAAAATAATACTTAAGTAGTTTTGTTTTTTGGAATCTGTATTTTTATATTTATGTTTTTGACAATTTTTACTTTTACTTCACTACATTCCTAAAGAAAATGATGTACTTTTTACTCTAAACCTTTACCCTGACACCAAAAAGTACCTTTTTAATGTTGAATGCTTAGCAGGACAGGAAATGGTCCAATTCACGCACCAATCAAGAGAACAATCTGGTCATCCCTACTGCCTCTGATCTGGCGGACTCACTAAACACAAATGCTTCATTTGTAAATGATGTCTGAGTGTTGGAATGTGCCCCTGGCCAACCATAAATAAATAAAAAACAAGAAAATTGTGCTGTCTGGTTTTCTTAATATAAAAATGTTGAAATTATTTATACTTTTGCTTTTACTTTTAATACTTAAGTATATTTTAGCAATTACATTTACTTTTGATACTTAAGTATATTTAAAACCAAGTACTTTTAGACTTTTACTCAAGTAGTATTTTACTGAGTTACTTTTACTTTAGTCATTTTCTGTTAAGGTATCTTTACTTTTACTCAAGTATGACAATTGGGTACTTTTTTCCACCACTGAATATATAGCCTACCACTCCTCTTCAATTGTAAATGTCAACTTGAGATGTTTTTTACTGTGTTGTTTTGATATGCCATAGCCATATAAAGGAAGTGGAGCAACATAAGACAATCATGACCCCAACTAATGGTGCACAGTCTTCTTAGTCTTCTTAGAGAGAGAGGAATGAGCTGCTTTATTCCATCCACCACTGGTAATTCCCCCTCTTGCAGATAACACTATGTTAGAGAGGTACTGGGCCCCTCTATCAAAGCGCCACTAACTAGACTCGTGTGTCTTGTGGATAACAAGGCTTTGGAACAATGGGACAGGGTAATTTCACAATGGTGGCTGAGGCAGCTGCCATATCTGAAATGAAGGGGATTGTGAGGGAACAATGAGAGAGCCATTTAAAAGATTTGCCCCTTCATATCCCACAGTAATCTTTAATACATTCCTGTGGTATAATTAGCCAAAGCACAAAGGCAGACATTTTCTTTTTTCTCTCCTTGTGAGCTGCGCTGTCGGTCTAATTTCATTAGGTGAGCCTTGACTTCTGCTTGCTTCTTCTTCTTTCCCCAAAGAGAAGAGAACTGCCCAATAGACCAAAACATATGTTAATTTATTAAAAACAAACTCAGGGCAAGGTATTTATTTTCTAATCAACATAAAAGAGACTATAGTCAGTCATTGAAGGCTAATCTGCTTGGAAAATTAAGAGTGACTAAGCAGCAGGGTTAATGTAGGCCGCATCCCAAATGGCACCCTATTCCTTATTTAGTGCCCCACTTTTGATCAGGGTCATGGTGTACTTTATAAGGAATGAGGTGCCATTTGGGACGCAAACAGAATATGGCCACCCATTAGAGGGCCCTCCATGTCAGTTTTCCGATTACAGCTGCTCAATAAAGGCGATATTTTCAGCTCTGCCCCCAAATGACTGGGTGTGTGGTGCCAGTCCTGATGTCATATCAAGCCTATGGTATGGCACACTGAGCCCAGGAATGAAACTGTAACTGTAACTTTTTATGATAATATAGTCAATGCCATAGAAAACCTTGATGAATATGTACAGTAATATTCATATTGGCTGTAGGTTTTTGTAAAAAATGGTGGTATGTTGGACAGTCACCTCTGTGTTGTAGCTTTACCTCTTCTCTCTTTTATCAGTATGAACCCTTATTGAAAAAATATATAGATTTCACATGTGATCTTATGTGAAGTTAATGTGATAACGTGACAACATGTAAAGCAACATGCGATAACATGTAAAAGCAACATCTACAAACATGAAACTTCACATGTGAAAACATTAGAGCACATGTGAAAACATTACAGCACATGTGAAAACATTACAGCACATGTGAAAACATTACAGCACATGTGAAAACATGATCTGATGGGAAAGAAATGTGACAACATGGGGATGCAAAATTTCAACATGTGATACGATGAAACTGCACGTGAAAACATTTGAACATGTTTCACACGTGAAAGGGCAAATTCGATTTTCACATGTGTAACTTCAAATTCCACATGTGAATCTGCAAATTACATTTGAGGTGAAAACATGTTATTCTCCTCACATGTGAAAAGGTGGTGTACATGTGAACTATATATTGAATACATGTGTGCATGGTTTCACATGTAAACAACTAACCTCACATGTGTCTCTTGTTTTCAGCTCAAATTGTGAAAACAATTATTTTACATGTGAAACAGCAACTTTTAAATGTGTTTTTTTCTAAGAGAAGTAATAAAATGGTATAGGGGTTTTAAGGTAAGTGGTACACTGTTAAGCTAAAATAGTGTACAAATATTTAATCATTGTGGGGTGGCAGGTAGCCTAGTGGTTAGAGCGTAGGACCAATAACCGAAAGGTTGCTAGATCAAATCTCTGAGTTGATGAGGTAAAAATGTGTCGTTCTACCCCTGAACAAGGCAGTTAACCCACTGTTCTTAGTTTGTCATGGTAAATAAGAATTTGTTCTTAACTGTCTTGCCTAGTTAAATAATTGTGATAGTTAGATTTTCACATGTGAATATGCAAATTCATTTTTTTTCCCACATGTGAGTGGTAGGCTGTTCAGCTAAAATAATGTATTTTTTTCAATCATTGACAGTATGATTTCATTTGACATGATCACTTAGTACTGACTTTCCAACATGACCCCACCTGGGATTTGAACTCACAACCTCAGGATTTATTAGCATATTAGCATATTTATTAGCATATTATTCTGGCATATTATTCTGTTTTAACGTTACTCCTGAATCACTCTGATAAATATTACAGATTCTCTTAGTGTATTATACAAAGCTGAGATTTACTTTGAAGTCCAAAGTGTAGGAATACAGGTGAAATCAGTCATTGACACAGACACAGAGAGTTAGCAGGAATATCATATTATTGTAAACCAAGAGGTTGTGAGTTTAAATCCCAGGTGAGACGACGTGTTGAATTTGAATTACTGAGTCAACTATGTACTGTTGAAAACACTGCAGCTATTTTGTGATGTTCCGGGGTGATCCTAATGACTCATACTTGTTGGCAGGGCATCATGTGGAAATTTGAATACACGTGAAAGGTTGTGTGAAATATCATCACGTGAAGTGTTCCAAAACCACATGGTTCCACATGATTTCACATGTGAAAGGTTATGTAATCATGGTGTTCTCAGTCAACAGATCTCAAACCAATTGAACACTTATGGGAGATTCTGGAACGGCACCTTTTCCATCAAATTATGGAATTTCTTGTGGGAGAATGGTGTCGCATCCCTCTAAAGTTCCAAACACTTGTAGAATCTATGGCCAAGGTGCATTGAGACACTTTATGTTAGTGTTTCCTTTATTATGGCAGTTACCTGTAGGGGCTACCAGGAAATGGCTTCTTGGTAGCTAGTTATGTGGATGGGAGATTGGGAACCTATCTGGGCTAGCTAAAGCCAACTTCATAAAATTGCTAGGTGGCTAGTAGTATTACAGAGAAACATATATTTTTTAAAGGACAAATCTGAAGGGGCACGTGTGAAGTGTTCCAAAACGATATGGTTTCACAAACTTCCACATGAAAAAGTTGCTGTGATCACATGTGAAAATCCACATGTGAAACCTCATGTGAAATATCATCACATGTGAAGTGTTCCAAAACCACATGGTTTCACAATATTTCACATGAAATCATTTGATTTTCCACATGTGAAATCATGTTATATTTCCCGAAAGGTAAACAGCTGTAATGGCTGATGGGATATTTCCTCAACTATCTGCCACTGTTAAATATATGTTCCTATTTCTCCAAATCATGAAGTGGGATTTGGGGTGCAGACCATGAACTTTAAAAAAACCTAGTAACCTACTAATCAGAGCATGTGTTTTTTCTCCCTCCTCTTCCCATCACACGCCACAGTTAAAGACTGCTATTTTGTTCAGACAAGCTGTATCTGTGTTTTGAACGGGACACAAGCAGATTGTACAGTTTGGATTACTCAGTGGTGAAGTGGTTCATGTGGTTGTTAGACTCGTTCACACTTTTGGCAGCTGTTGGTAATTATTTTCCGTAAGAACATTTCACACAGCCCTGCACACAGACTTGGAGGTACATCTAAAACTACGGTTGTGTTCTAGGCTGTGTGTGCACGTGTGTGTGTGTGTGTGTGTGTGCACGTGTGTGTGCACGTGTGTGTGTGAGGTCGAGAGAGAGCATATACATATTTATGCGCATCACTCAATGCTGAACTTCTAGAACATGTTCAAACTTTAAATGTTCTGTCTGGGTCTTAGCCGGAGGAGAGAATTGTGAGTCGGCTCTTTTATAGTCAGTTCCTTTGGCTTTGGTTGCATCATGGGAAAAAGAGCGACTCTGAAAACTACCCCTGTATGCTGAGTCCCACAGGGCCTCCAGAAGATCAACGGTGGGAGTAATTGTAACAAAGACTGCGTTTCTCCTCAGAGGCTCAGCGAGTGAGTTGAAACTAAGTGTGCATGGAATTAGCAGAGGACGAAAACTCGTCTGAAGTTGAGAGACATTATGGTAATGAGAAAGAGAAACAACAGTGTGCAGAGCTGCATGGTCGTTTTCAGGAGGAATGCCTAATTCAAACAAAGACAGAGGCAGGAACTAGGTGGAGTAGGAGGAGGAGGAAGAGGAAATAAGAGTAAAATATGAAAATGCCTTCATTAGAAAAATAAACATTTCCAGTGACATTTAGTGAAGCGGAGAGGATGTAAGCATAAATATGCATAACGTTGGCAGAAAAATATTGAAACGTTTCTCAGGGGTAGAAAGAGAGAACGATGGCTCCGGAAATGAATGACGTGTGTGTGTGTGCGCGCATCTGTGTGTATGCATGCATGTGTTTGTGTGTGTGTGTGTGACAGAATCACACTGTAATTGGGTGCATGCTTTAACTTCCTTCACATTCAACTCCCTCTAGCAGCACCCCAAATTCACATCATCACAGACAGGAATTGCCCAATGCTCGACGCCTAATCAAGAAAACCTTTTTTTGGACACACAGAAGACTCAAAGTCGTCTTCATTTCTTAATTACATGTCTAAAGGCATAATGAGGCAGTGTGGTGATTTTTGTTTTTTAAGGGGGCAGGTTAGATTTAACATTGTAGATAGATAGTGGCCTCCATCAATGTAGTTTTCAATCCCCATATATATTTTCAGGTAAACATACAGTACCAGTCAAAAGTTTGGCTCATTCAAGCGTTTTTCTTTATTTTTAAATGTTCTACATTGTAGAATAATAGTGAAGACATCAACGCAATGAAATAACACATATGGAATCATGTAATAACCAAAAAAAGTGTTACATATTTTAGATTTTAGATTCTTCAAAGTAGCCACCTTTCGCCTTGATGACAGCTTTGCACACTCTTGGCATTCTCTCACCAGCATCATGAGGTATTCACCTGGAATGCATTTCAATTAACAGGTGTGCCTTGTTCAAAGTTAATTATTGGAATTTCTTTCCTTCTTAATGCATTTGAGCCAATCAGTTGTGTTGTGACAAGGTAGCATTTAACATTAACATTTAAAATGTACATTTCTCTCCACCGTCAAGAGGAGGGCCACTAAAACCAAATCTCGCTTAGGGCCCCCTAAAGGCAAGAGCCGGCCCTTCTCATCATCATCAGATGCAGAGAGAGAAGGAGATAGAGAGAGACAGAGAGAAAGAAAGAGGGGGAGAACCCTTGAGAACAACCTAAAAGGGAGAGAGAAAGGGACAGACAGAGAGCGAGAAACAGAGACAGAGATAGAGAGAGAGAAACCCCAAACCCCAGAGGACAGTCCTAATAAAAGAGGTGTAGATGTGTAGTGAGGGAGGGGAAGAAGCTGTCAGAAAGGAGAAATGTTATATAAGTCAATTAAATATTGTGCTGCATGATGGATATTATATTGCTGCTTCAGCTCTGCTCTGCCCTGCTCTCCTCTGTCTGAGAGGCTGATTTGATTTCCCCATGAATCCGTCTGACTTGAATTATGAGAGATCACACCCTTTAAAATCACCTCAGAGACTGCCCTGGAAATCCGCCATGGAAACCCACTCAGACCAGGGATCAACATACTCTCTATAGTCTCACTTCTTGAAAAGAGCTGTGGTGGTTCTAAACAGAGGAAGTGTCCCAAATGACACCCTATTAGGGTGCTACTTAGGGAATAGGGTGCCATTTGGGAAACAGATAATATCTCTGGGTCACTGTAGGGCATTATACTTTAAGACGGAAGTGTGATGTCATTAGATAATCCGTTTCCTGGCAAGATCAAAAACTGACCAGTGAAATAGACACCTTCATCCCTCCTTCCCCACCCTTCCCTCCCTCGCTCCACCTTCCCTCTATTCTTTGTTTAGTCAATAGAACACAACAGGTGGTAAGGCTAGTCGCCAGTCACCCCCTTGGCCTAGCCTACATCATACAGGAGGTTAATGTCCTACACAAGGGTTAGAAATGGAGCCTGAAACCTCAGCACAGCAAAGCACAATGCCTTGTGCCCCAGTAATTAAGTACAGGAAACCCTTACAATAGCAGCAGGCTGTGATGGTAAAGATTAGCCGGCACAGTGAGAGGACTACCGTGCAACATGACACGCTGCCCATTGAGTGAGAGCAAAAGGAGACGCCACTATTTCTTTTTTGCGTATGTATGTGTGTGTCTTCCTGTTGGCATTAAGTATGTGCTGACTTCGGGTCATATGATGGCTGTAATGATTTAGTGTAGGATCATTTACAGACAGGAAACTGACAGGACATGGTATAGACTCAGTAGACGAGTTTCCATTGAAACAGATAAGACCTCTTCTGATTAGTTTAACCTCATCAGGGAAGTGGAGGAGTTGGCCACTATCAGCACAGTAACAACAACACAGCATTTCCTACTGTTCAGAAGATTTGGACATACTCGTCAGAAACAGACAAGGGAGGTTTTTGGTTTGCCTCAAATTATGACATAAGTGTATAAGTTTTAGGATGAGTTCGGTTATGAAAGATAAGATTTAAGTTCGTAATTACTGTCAAATTATGACAAGTTTAGGGTTAGGGATAGGGTTGGGCCTAACCCTAACCCTATCCCATGACAGAATTAGCTCAAAGAAGCTACTCGTTTTTCCCATTCGTACGATTTTTCCTATGAAAAATAGCCATTTTGTTCCGTTCCCCATGTCTCAGCGAGCCGTTATTACAGGTGAAGAGGGGATCACGCCTCTCTGTGATGGAACTCATTCCACAAGCTTATCATGACCCCTGAAGTTCCCTCTATCCTCTCTGTCAATATCTCTAGTTGTAATCCTGACAATGTCTCCCCGCTAAGACGAGCAAATCCATCTCGCAGGTGTCAGAGTGCGGCCCTCTGAGAAATCAGCCTGTCCGGTGAGACAAATAAAGATGGACAGGGGCGCTGCAGCTGTGGTACTCCCACTGAGGGGGACGCTAACACGCGGGGTTATCTAAAGAAATACCAGAGAGGTCTCGGTGAAAGCAAACGCTCCGACTGTGAAAGCCTCTCTGAGCCTGGCGTAGCAGACGTTTATTGATACAGGGTTGTACGGGTAAGCTAGAGGTTTAGTAAAGTAAGTCTTCGCACTCACTTTTATGGAGGTTGTTTGTTATTTCTCTTCCTTTTTTTTTAACCGTTTTGTGTGAAGTATTATTTACTGTGTTAGTGGTAGGATAAGGGCCCAAAGGTTGACGAGAGAGGGAGAGAGATAGAGAGAGAGAAGAAAGAGAGAGGAGAGAGAGAGAGAGAGAAAAAAGAGAGGAGAGATACGCAGAGAGGGAGAGGAGAGAGAGAGAGAGCGGGGGAGAGAGGGAGAGAGAGAGAGAGAGAGAGAGAGAGAGAGAGAGAGAGAGAGAGAGAGAAAGACACTCTGTGATCTGCGCCTGGTGCTCCAATGGAAGAGAAGGCTGGAGTGAGGGAAAAGGTTAAACTATGAAGTGTCCTTCATGAGGTCACTAAAGGCATAAGACCCTAAAAGACCAACCTCTCTTCTTCTTAATTGGGCAAAGGGACTCATGAATCATCCCATCAGAAGACTCTGAGCATGGTTTGGATCGGCAACAAAAGCGACAGCTCATCACAGTTAGCCATATTCTTTGGTTAATTATAAAGCTCTGAATGAAAGTGGCTGTTTTACAAAGGCCAAATGGATTAGAGGGAGCGAGGGAGGTGAGTCGTGTTGTTCACAGAGAAGCTTTGGTGTAACCGGTACAAGGTTTCAGCAAACAGCCAGAGAGCTAAACACATGTGTAACGGCATTCCTCCTCCTCTTCATCCGAAAAGGAGGAGTAGTGATTCGACCAAAATGCAGCGTTGTAGTTAGACATGATATTTATTAAACAAAACCGAAAAACACGAAGAACACTTGAATAATACAAAACAACAAACGACATAGACTGACCTGAACGTAAGAACTTACATGTAACACGAAGAACGCACGAACAGGGAAAACAGACTACAAAAAAACCGAACGAACAAACAAAACCGAAACAGTCCCGTGTGGCGCAACATACACAGACACAGGAGACAACCACCCACAACAATCAATGTGAAAACACCTACCTTAATATGGCTCTCAGAGGAAATGAAAACCACCTGCCTCTAATTGAGAGCCATATCAGGTCACCCTTTAACCAACATAGAAACACATAACATAGACTACCCACCCAAACTCACGCCCTGACCGTCAAACACATACAAAATAACAGAAAACCGGTCAGGAACGTGACATAACCCCCCCCTCAAGGTGCGTACTCCGAACGCACCACCAAAAGTCTAGGGGAGGGTCTGGGTGGGCGTCTGACCACGGTGGTGGCTCAGGCTCTGGGCGAGGTCCCCACCCCACCATAGTCAATCCCAGCTTACGTCTCCCCCTTAGAATGACCACCCTCATCTTATACCCACTTAATTTAACTGGTAACCTTAAGATAAGGGGCAGCACCGGGACAAGGGGCAGCACCGGGACAAGGGGCAGCACCGGGACAAGGGGCAGCACCGGGACAAGGTAGCTCAGGACAGAGATATAGCTCAGGACAGAGATGTAGCTCAGGACAGAGATGTAGCTCAGGACAGAGAGGTAGGTCAGGATAGAGGGGCAACTCAGGACAGAGGGGCAACTCAGGACAGAGGGGCAACTCAGGACAGAGGGGCAACTCAGGATAGAGGGGCAACTCAGGATAGAGGGGCAACTCAGGATAGAGGGGCAACTCAGGATAGAGGGGCAACTCAGGATAGAGGGGCAACTCCGGACAGAGGGGCAGCTCTGGACTGAGGGGCAGTTCTGGATAAATGGCAGCTCTGGGCTGAGGGGCAGCTCATGACTGGCTGACGGCTCTGGACGCTCATGGCTGGCTGACGGCTCTGGACGCTCATGGCTGGCTGACGGCTCTGGACGCTCATGGCTGGCTGACGGCTATGGATGCTCATGGCTGGCTGACGGCTATGGACGCTCATGGCTGGCTGACGGCTCTGGACGCTCATGGCTGGCTGACGGCTCTGGACGCTCATGGCTGGCTGACGGCTCTGGACGCTCATGGCTGGCTGACGGCTCTGGCAGATCCTGTCTGGTTGGCGGCTCTGGCAGATCCTGTCTGGTTGGCGGCTCTGGCAGATCCTGTCTGGTTGGCGGCTCTGGCAGATCCTGACTGACGAATGGCTCTAGCGGCTCCTGACTGACTAACGGCTCTGACGGCTCTGGGGAGACGGATGGCTCAGATGGCGCTGGGGAGACGGATGGCTCAGATGGCGCTGGGGAGACGGATGGCTCAGATGGCGCTGGGCAGACGGATGGCTCTGGCCGGATGAGGCGCACTGTAGGCCTGGTGCGTGGTGCCGGAACTGGAGGCACCGGGCTAAGGACACGCACCTTCAGGCTAGTGCGGGGAGCAGGGACAGGGCACACTGGATTCTCAAAACGCACTATGGACATGGTGCGTGGTACCGGCACTGGTGGCACCGGGCTGAGGGCACGCACATCAGGACGAGTACGGGGAGAAGGAACAGTGTGTACAGGGCTCTGGAGACGCACAGGTGGCTTAGTGCGTGGTGCCGGAACTGGAGGCACTGGGCTGGAGACACGCACCATAGGGAGAGTGCGTGGAGGAGGAACAGGGCTCTGGAAACGCACTGGAAGCCTGGTGCGTGGAGTAGGCACTGGTGGTACTGGGCTGGGGCGGGGAGGTGGCGCCGGAAATACCGGACCGTGCAGGCGTACTGGCTCCCTTGAGCACTGAGCCTGCCCAACCTTACCTGGTTGAATGCTCCCCATCGCCCGACCAGTACGGGGAGGTGGAATAACCCGCACCGGGCTATGTAGGCGAACCGGGGACACCATGCGTAAGGCTGGTGCCATGTAAGCCGGCCCGAGGAGACGTACTGGTGGCCAGATATGTAGGGCCGGCTTCATGACATCCGGCTCAACGCTCAATCTAGCCCTACCAGTGCGGGGAGGTGGAATAACCCGCACCGGGCTATGCACACGTACAGGAGACACCGTGCGCTCTACTGCGTAACACGGTGTCTGCCCGTACTCCCGCTCTCCACGGTTAGCCTGGGAAGTGGGCGCAGGTCTCCTACCTGCCCTTGGCCCACTACCTCTTAGCCCCCCCCCCCCAAGAAATTTTTGGGTAGTACTCACGGGCTTTTCGGGCTTCCGTGCTAGACGCGTCCCCTCATAACGCCGGTTCCTCTCTCCGGTTTCCTCCGCTCTCCGAGCTGCCTCCAGCTGTTCCCATGGGAGGCGATCCTTTCCAGCCAGGATCTCCTCCCATGTGTAGCAACCCTTACCGTCCAAAACATCCTCCCATGTCCATTCCTCCTTCTTGCCCTTCCTCCCGTTACACCGCTGCTTGATCCTTTGTTGGTGGGTGGTTCTGTAACGGCGTTCCTCCTCCTCTTCATCCGAAAAGGAGGAGTAGTGATTCGACCAAAATGCAGCGTTGTAGTTAGACATGATATTTATTAAACAAAACCGAAAAACGCGAAGAACACTTGAATAATACAAAACAACAAACGACGTAGACTGACCTGAACGTAAGAACTTACATGTAACACGAAGAACGCACGAACAGGGAAAACAGACTACAAAAAAAACGAACGAACAAACAAAACCGAAACAGTCCCGTGTGGCGCAACATACACAGACACAGGAGACAACCACCCACAACAATCAATGTGAAAACACCTACCTTAATATGGCTCTCAATCAGAGGAAATGAAAACCACCTGCCTCTAATTGAGAGCCATATCAGGTCACCCTTTAACCAACATAGAAACACATAACATAGACTACCCACCCAAACTCACGCCCTGACCGTCAAACACATACAAAATAACAGAAAACCGGTCAGGAACGTGACAACATGTCCTGTTTTCAACAAGTGAATCCACACACATCTAAATGGCGAGGGTCGACACAGCTAAATTACGATCCAGGAGCATCACAGCTAATAATACAGACATACAGTATATATAGAAAGAGACATTAAAAACATCGAAAATATTTAAAGAAGAAATTCTATTGTTGTACGTTGTGTAAATCACATCTTCTCTGATGAAGTATTTTTGCATTATCATTGTCTTACGAAGAATAACCACTCCTGCAATCACAAGCTACAGCCATTGCTTGACATTGTGATGTTGTTGACCTCCAGTGAACCCATTTGTCTCAGGCAGAAGTGTCTGATCCAGTGATAGGTCTCCGCCTGGTTTATCAGTCTAGGCCTCTACGCCACACACACGCGCACACACACACGTGCACACACACACACACACACACACACACACACACACACACACACACACACACACACACACACACACACACACACACACACACACACACACACACACACACACACACACACACACACACACACACACACACACACACACACACACACAAGGCCTGTTCATTACCTCAGGATCCTGCATTCAACCCTTAATAAGGCCTCTGCTCAGGTTATCACACCCAGACACGCCAGGAGTCTTATACACACTCATATACGTTCTCAAAATGATCTCTGTAAAAATGAAGTGTTCAGGCCTCATGGTTTCTTGTCTAGTCTGTTTTCCCAATAAGCATAACCTTCATGCTGTGAGGCAGGTGAGGAGTGGAGCGGGGCGGGGCTCTGAGGCAGGCGAGGGCCCGGGCAGTGCAGCAGCTCAGCTAAGCAGACACTTAATTTGTCTTGTTCTGGCGTTAGTTCATTGGCCACCGTCTGACCCAAGCAAACATGTCCTTTATCGATTTAACATCACATTGCCCGTGGCAGTGATGCACGACTTGCAGCTGGCTGAGCTGCTCTCATTTTGGTAAAAACGAAAGGATATCACATCGTAATGTTATGTATGTGGCACATCCAATTGATAGATTGTTGACGATGAGGACTGATGAGAATGGGGTTTGTTGGACTGAAGGCCTTTAATATGTTCCACCCTCTCAGCTCTGGACCCAGAAACAATATGTCAGACAATCAAGGTTTGACATTGTAATTCCTTAAGAATAAGCAAGAGTCCTTAAGAGTCTCTCTCTCTCTCTCTGCTCACTCTCTCTGTTTCTCTCTGTTCTTTACTTTTCTGTCTGAGACCTTTGAGAGGAATAACAAGGTTTATTTAAAGCATGTTCTCTCCTTGAGGACAGGTGTGTCCTCTCACCATTATGTAACGAGGCTGCTGAAGGGCATCTACAGCAGTGAAAAGAGGAATAGAACATACTGCTTGGATTTACAAGTTTAATACAGACAGCTCAAGAACAGCAAACACATTTCATAAAGAAATGGGGGAATGGCATTGAAGAACTTGATGACTAAGTGAAATTAAACTATAAGAGCGAGAGTGACGCCTAAATTCAACAACAGATGACAAGTATCAGTGTTAATTCAGACTCCCAAAACAACTACCAATGCCTAAGATGCTCTAAGGAATATTTATCAGAATGACACCCACCCCTTTCTGTTTTTAACATTCCGTCTGGTTTAAAGGGGAGTTCTGGAGTTCTGATGATCTCGGACGATGAACACAGAACTCCCCAGAGTTCCGCTGAGTACTGAGACTGGAGAATGTGGAATGTTTTACTTGGCTCCCGTTAAAGTGACGCAATGTTTGGAATTTAGACATGGCTGGATTTTTTTAACATGGGTGATGTTTCTCTACCGATAGCCATAAGTGTTTTGAAGAGCTTGCTTTAGCAGAATTCACACCATGGGTTATGTGAGGTTTAGAGGGAATAAGAGAAGTAAAAAAAAAAAAGAGAAGTTTGTGATCAAACCGTAGCGAACTACATTTGTAATCTTGTTTAATACAAATGTCAACAGATTGCAATGGTGCAATTCACCCTTAGGCCTGTTACAGAACATTGGTGTGGTCAGTGTGTCTTCTATACTCACAGATGTTCTGTGTGTATACCTCAAGGGGGTAATACAGCTGTACAGTATTTGAAGTAACGTAAGGCAATACAACGACATAAACATATTCAACACAGCTTGCAAACGTCCACTTTGTTCAAATGTAATACAACTTCAGATCAGAAACATATTGAGCTATTTGTTGACGTAACCGGTGTGAAATGGCTAGCTTGTTAGCGGTGCGCGCTAGTAGTGTTTCAGTCTCTGACATTACTCGCTCTGAGACCTTGAAGTAGTTGTTTCCCTTGCTCTGCAAGGGCCGTGGCTTTTGTGGAGCGGAAGGTAATGATGCTTCGTGGGAGCAGTTGTTGATGTGTTAAGAGGGTCCCTGGTTCGAGCCCAGGTTGCGGCAAGGAGAGGGACGGAAGCCAAACTACTACACTGTGATGGTTCCTTTTCAAAATATAGCTCTTACATTTGACCAAACATACAAGAATAACACAGAGTTGCATATTACTGCAGTTCTTATCAGTGCTAATGGTTAACACTGTCATAGTCCTTTCGAACATGCTTTGAAGAGAGCAAAAAATAGCTGAATGCTCATGTTAGCGTGCTTTTCAATTCATAACTGTAAATCCGCTGGGATCCTCAGCGCCTCAGAGCTTCAAAGACTTAATGGTGGTTCTTTTTGAAAAGGATGAAAATAAATCTACACACTGTTAGATTAAATATTTACCCAATTGCAGACATTTGTTATTGTAATATTTTAATTGAGTCTATCCCATAATAACCCATATAATTTCCCAAAGAAATAGATAAATATGTACAAACTGGGAATCTTTAATCACAATATTGGGTATAACTTTACTTGACACCCAGCGTCATAACATGCTATGACATAACAGCTGACATAACTTGTCATAACCTGTCATAATATGGTCATAACACTGTCATGACACATATATTTAGACCTGTTGTGACATATATTGCGTTATTTTATGGCTGGTTATGACACCAAATAGCCCCCGATTCCACATACAGGGCTCTACTTTAATAGTACAGCACATTGGGAATTGGGCTCCATTTCAGACGCAGTCTCTGACTCTGAACAGTATGTCTGTGGGTGTTCGTTCCCCACACAACTATCAGTAGAGAAAGAGGTGGAATGTGTGTCAGTGTTTGTACATGTGTCATGACTGGTGTGTGAGTCAGAGGCTGCGTCTGAATAGTGCACGACTGGTGTGTGAGTCGGACTGTTTCAATTCTCCTTTGGGTTAATGACCCAAACAGCATCAAGCACGGAACAAAGCACATGGCTACCCGGACACTAGCTTCGATTCACGTCATGTCCGTACTGCGATGAGTTGTGTGTGTTTGTGTGTCTGTTGTTTCACAATCACACCGGGTGTCCCACACCAGCGCTGACAAGAAACAAATAGAGAAGAGAGAAACGCAATGCATTCTGGTAGGCCTCTGATAGACCGGGGACTGTTCTGCATGGATGAGTATAGGAGATGTTTGGTGCACTTTTCACTGGTTCTAGTGAAAGGTCCTAGGAGTTTCTTTGTCTTTATTTCACTGCAGCTCTATGACAACTTGCCTCAATGTCTCATCAATGACCTTAAAGAGACTCAGAGAAACTCATTTTCAAAAGTTAGCAGGAGTTTAGTGGAGTCTTTTTACATAAAGAAAGAAACTCACTGGGAGATTTTTGTTGTTAGTCATTAAAATAATAATGGGTTTGGAAACAGTACTATGCTCTACACATCTACTCTTGTGCTTTGTATGCATACTGAGTTGTGTTATCATTTCGTTTTATTAAAGCCTCCATTTCACTACCCTGTTTTCTTATTGGATTCTCATCCGGGCCCAGACAAGGCCATAATAACCTGATATCTTATTCCATTTAAATAGTACTGCAAACAGATTTCAAATAAGCTTTTTTTCTGAGCTATAATAAAACGCCTCATGTGGTATGCGGTATATTAGGACATAGGGCATAAATCAAATAGATATTATCGATATTGCTTTATTATTTCAATAGAATTCAGAGAGGATTTTAGGGACCTCGGGGAGGTAGTACAAACATGTCTGAAATATGAATATGGAGTAAAGCTAACACAGCTAACTGAAGCTATGACTACAGCACTACCCCGATAACATAACATGCGTCCTAAAAAACAGACTTGAACAACTTATAGAACCGCAGCACCATTCCTCACTATATGAAGGCATATATTGGCCTAATAAACGACAGATATTAGGATAATGGAATGCTTTTTAATAGAGGTGATTCTGTCTGTTAGCTCTGCCAGTTCAGATACACAGCCGGCCCTCTGTTCAGACAGAATTACATGTTTTCTTTGTTTCTGAGGCTGAGGGTGGTGATTTCTGGGGGTGACCAGAAAGATATGCATCTTCCACACCCCCCCTCCCCTTGGGATAATATGCCGCCCTACAACAACACCCACCATTATGAGGCCATGAGCATTTCTTATGAATATTTTTATTGAGAATATTTTCACAAAAAGACTATTCAGAAAGAATACAAATAATTTGTTCTGATCTAGAAGCTGGTTTAATATGTCCTTCATGGTTTTAAGACAGAGAGGTCACTGGGTTTTTCTACTCACATGGTTTGGACCAGAGCCAGTTGAAGCATTCCAGTTTAGGCAGGCCAGGAGATGATAACATTTCCTTCCCTAACAGAGGGGTCCTGGGACTGGGTCCCTGTCGAAGTGACTAACAGACTATCGGGACTGGGACCCTGTCGAAGTGACTAACAGACTATCAGGACTGGGACCCTGTCGAAGTGACTAACAGACTATCAGTGTTTACAAAGGCCAGTAGATGAAGCTCCAAATTATCATTGCCCAGCTTATCAGTCACCTGGCCTTGATGACCATGGCCAAACAGGGCTTCTGTGTAGGGAGGGTTGAGAGGGTATTTGTGTGTGTGTGTGTGTCTGTGTGTGCATGTGTGCACGCACGTTTGTTCTTGGGTGTGTGTGTTTGAGGATGGGTTGTGAGACCTGACAAGGCCGTGGATAGCGTCGGGCTCCTCATGAACAGGTTCTAAACCAGTTCCACACGATGCAGGGGCTGGTTAATGGTTAACAGAGCAGCATTGAGAAATGCCCCAGGACACAATTAGAATGGCACGGTCAGCACAACATACCACTGATGGACCACCCCAAGAGGAGAGGAGGAGAGGAGCGTTAATATCCTTAAGTGCAATTGAAAAGTGTGTCTAATTGCAAAAGACAGTGCCATTTAAGTTGGTTGGGCTGCAATTTTCAAGTCTGTATTAAATAACAACTATTTTATTGCCAATTAAAGATACAGCAGATGTAATGTAGCCTTTGTTTGGAAAACCCAGTCTCTCCCTCCCTTTGACTGTGTTGATCCCCTCGAACATCCTGGAACATTTAGCACAACGATTTATCACCCAGAGTGGGAGAGAGTGGAGAGAGAGAGGAGAGAGAAATAAAGAGAGATAGAGAGAGGGGGGGGGGGGGGTTGCCAGCTGCTCTCCCATGTGCCCCAGCCATGCACGCAGGACAATTACACCCCAAAGGCAATGTAATAATCATGTCAATTTGGCCCCTTTTCTTTCCCTGCCCCCATACACACACACACAGACACACACAACACCCCAGCCACATACACACGCGCACATGCACACCCCCTGTGCGGTGTATTGGATTGTGGCTGGTGACACTCCCCATCCATCAGACAGAGGGGAACATAAGAGGGGAACACTAAGGCGTCCACAGGACCATTGTACTTTGATCTATAGTATGCGTCTGCTCCAGTCCTGCATGTAAAGCATAGAGCACAGTGATCCCCCTGTAAACGGCTCAGGAGATGGGAATTCACACTGACTGGAAACAGGTTGTATTCCTATTGCTCTCTATCTTCTTCTCATGTCTCTCTCCCACACCTCTCTCTCTCTCTCTCTCTCGCTCTCTCTCAGCCTCCTGGCACTCCAGCAGAAGTACAGTTTAATTAGGTAATTTTTATTTGCCTCCACCCGATATGCAAAACGTCTGAATGCACGGACTGAATGACTACTGGTGACTGACTCAGTTTCTACAATGAAGTTTCCTTTCCTCTATTTCTGTCACCCTGGAACTGCTGCTCTGACCTCGCAGTGCACCCTAACACACACACACACACACACACACACACACACACACACACACACACACACACACACACACACACACACACACACACACACACACACACACACACACACACACACACACACACACACACACACAAACACACACACTGAGAAAGTCCACAGTCTATGTCAAAATGCCATCACACTCCATAACCCAGAACACAGTCTGCTCCGGCATCAATTATGCCTTTGAAGAAATATATAGATGGCTTGGATGGGGATGCGTGGTTCAGCCAGAGACGGAAAAAAGGCTATCATCAATCTTTGAGGCAGTGGTGATCGCTTTCAAACAGCATTTGCGTGTGTAATGTAATGCACAGCTCTGCTACAGCACAGATCTGTCAACCCAGCTTCCCTACAAGTGTCTATGAGCAACCCACTTTCACACTTACCTCCCCATTGCTTTTTTTCTCTCTCTCTCTCTCTCTCTCTCTCTCTCTCTCTCTCTCTCTCTCTCTCTCTCTCTCTCTCTCTCTCTCTCTCTCTCTCTCTCTCTCTCTCTCTCTCTCTCTCTCTCTCTCTCTCTCTCTCTCTCTCTCTCTCTCTCTCTCTCTCTCTCCATCCATCTTCCCTTTTCTTCCCCCCTCCTCAATTTCTAGTTATCTTTTCCCTTTCTCATTTTCATTATCTTTCCCTCTTTACTCCTTGTCTGAAATACTATAGCCTTCATCATTCGTTTTCTCTTCTTGTCTCTCGTTCTCTCTCTCTGTATCTCTCTAAGTGTTACAGTCAGTCTGTAGTATGGGACTGTAGAGAGGGTCTCACAACATTCCACCCTTCTCTCTTTCATTCTGAGGAAGATCATTTCTATCTACCCTGTAGGACCAGATTACTGTGTTGTGCCATTAAGCAAGAGTTGTGATCATGCCTTTACAGCTTTGAGTGAGTGGGTGAGTGAAGGAACGAACAGGCATGCGCGCGTGCTTGTGCGAGTGTGCGTGTGCTTGTGCGCGTGTGCGTGTGCTTGTGCGCGTGTGCGTGTGCATGTGCGTGTGCGCGTGTGTTCGTTCCTTCACTCACCCACTCACTCAAAGCTGTGGTACAAAAACTCTAAACTGCCAAAACTGGTAATAAGATGCACATGAAAGATACCAGAAAATTTGAATAAATTCGAGGGAGGGGCTCGAAAAATGTTGATAATCTGTAAAGGCATGATCACAACTCTTGCTTAACGGCACAACACAGTAATTTGGTCACACACACACACACATCTATATAATCTGTAAAGCACATACACACACACACACACACACACACACACACACACACACACACACACACACACACACACACACACACACACACACACACACACACACACACACACACACACACACACACACACACACAGTGAGTCATTAAAATGCACTTGCCTCCTCTCCACGATGCTCCTACACAGCTCCTCTCCTCCACTCCACATTCCCCCCTTCCACTCTTCCTCTACTCCACTATGGTCTGCTTTTGTTCCATGTTAATGGTCCACAACCCTGCACAGCCATCACACGCTGCAAGAATGTCACACTGCCGCCAACCCAGGGCTCTAGGACTGAGGGGGGAAGTGTGTGTGTGTTTGTGTGTCTGTGTGTGTAGAGGGGTGTTAACTCAACCCAGAGGGCAAGCAGAGAGTGAGCAGAGGGTTGGGAGGTTGAGGGCATTGCACTACACCACACTAGATTAAACTTTGACCCTGAGTGTGAAGCCCTGAACTTCCAAGAGGTCAAACTGTGACATTGTGCTACGGTGTTAAGTGCTTTGTAACACCAAAACTAGTGGCAACTGAGCTGCCACCAACTTGATGGAGACAAAACCTTAACTTTTCTGGAGTATTGAAACACATCATCCTGAGATGTTTTGAAACATGACGCCGTGTGTTGTAACACCACTTACTCAAGTGTGGTGCAACACCCTGCCAAGGACTGGGAGCACTACCGGAAGAGGTTAAAAACACTATTTTGGTATTTCGAGTCCTGTTTAGAGCAGAATTAGATACCTTCTCTTTTGGTGTAATTTCCTCTCTCTAATGCTTCTGAACACCATTACAATGTTTTGAATCCTGTCTAGTTCAGAATTAGATCCCTTTGTCTGAAGTGTCTTGATGCTAAACATTGTTTTATGTACTTGATCATTTGCCACATTGTCATGCACAGTGTTCAAACCACCATCACTACCTGGAGGTTGAACTGCAATAATTGAGGATTCTGCACATGCTTCGTACATTGTGAAACCTGAACACAGGCATGGGCAAAATGGCAATTTGCTTGACGGTTTTGATATCTGTACATCGTGATCCATTACACCTCATGGCACCACAAGCTTAATACTAATATAGAACTATACTTTTCTTTCTTCAAACATGCGTACAACATTGTGTGAAAGAATCATAAAGTCAAACATTTTTTAATTACCCACAAGCCTCAAATAGCAGAGTCAAGTGGCCAGATAGAAAATGCAAGGTGATTAAAACCAAAGACTTCCAATGAGTTCAATCACTCAATTTTCTCTGTCGTTGGTTATCCTCATGAAAGATACTTACATTTTGAGCAACATATTAAGTTGTATTTATTCTTACATTATTTTGGTCAAATGAAATGATCAAATCATTGAAACGACTTGAATACATTATTTTAAAGCTATTTGGGGGTATTTTGACACTTTATTGAGACAGTTCTGAAATGACAGAGGGGACACAGATAGGTAGGAGAAACAGATGGAAGGGCTGGAGCAGGGAATTGAACCCCGGTCTTCGGTGGGGAGAGGGGTGACGTGTCTAAGCCAGGTGCGTTATCGCTACACAACGGGATTTGCAAGGCTTGCATTTATTTTTAGTATATGTTGGGGTTTTTTGTGTGTCAATTTCAATTAACCCCAGAATAACTTCTTACAGTGTAGCTGTGTGGTTGAGTAAGTAAAATTTCAGACTAAATGTACCACTGTAATGCCTCTCCTGTTTCTAATCTGTCTAAATAAAGCATTGAAAAATAAAGGTGGAAAAATATGTTCTCCATAGGCCCTCATCATCAATCAATATTTAGGCTATAAACCATTTGTGTTTCTAAACCATTGATTGTATGAGAGATAGTTTGAGTTTTGATGCTGCCTTTTACATGGACTGAAACCCCCAAAAGTATTTTCACAACACTCTCTTAAAAACCAATATTAATGTTAAAGAACCACTTTGGTGTTTTAGAGTATTTCTGTTTAATACACATTCTGAGTATTAAAACACTTCCATTGGGTTTACATTCAAACACCCTCCAAACACCAGATCTCAGCTTAGATGCACTACTTTTCATGGTTTCATTACACAATGGTGTTTTGAGGCTTTCTATTTTTACAGTGTCGCTGTCCTCTGGATTCTGCAATTAACCAGGGCCAATGTGGAGGGCCGCTCGTTAGAGTCATCACATCAGTGTTTTAAAAAAATAATCTCATAAAACATCTTAAAACATATAGTAAAATGTATGCTCGTCAGCATGAATTTAGACTAAGAGGTCTTGGGTTGTTTTATCCAAACTCTAAAGAAATCTGTGAATACCTTGTTTCATCTGACAACCTGTGCGAATACGTAGGCCTAACTAGAAAAAATGGAGGCAAAAACACTTTTTCCAGCATCAATAAGCATAAGTGTAATTTTTTCATATTCTCCCACCATTTATCATTCTGAAAGAGCCTTTGAACTTTATGAGGTGTGAATTAAAATTAAAAATACATTCACACAATTGCTCCAAAAGCCAGAGAATGTTTGTAGTGTTTAGAAGATTTTTGTGTTACTATCGTGATTAAAATCGCCTCATTCTGTAGGCCAACAAATACTTCAGTTCTTCATTCATATTTCTCTGATTGTAAAGGAAGCAAAATATCGCGAGTCCTATCTCATTTCATAACGAAAGGGGATGAGATTTGAAATGTGAGTAAAGATGAAATTGGCCTGTTGAGAAGCCTTCGTATTTTAGGCTGATTGCAGAGTGTGTGTATGTCCCAAATGGCACCCTATTCCCTACATAGTACACTACTTGGTCAAAAGTAATGCACGACATAGGGAATAAGATGCCATTTGGGACGCATAAAGGGTTTAGGGTGCCATTTGGGACTCACACAGTTTCTGTTTGTTATTCATTGAAACGGCTGGCTGAGGTTGCGTCTCAAATGGCACGCTATTACCTATGTAGTGCATTACTTTTGTCCAGGGCCCATAGAGCTCTGATCAAAAGAAGAACACTATATAGGAAATATTTGAAGCAGCACCCACTCAGGAATATTTTGAGACAGCGCTTTACTGATTCCTCGCTAGTCACTGATTTCATTGCATCTACAATGAAACACTCAAGGAGGGACTAACAAATCTGGCGTTGATTTGCTTTCATTCTTGTTTAGCGTTTTCAACAATCTGGGGAGGAGAATAGGGTTGGCTTCGCTTCACACTTGCCTCGGCTTTCAGTCTGATACAAAGAGCAGTGGCATATCTGGGGGTTGCATAACAACCAACAACACTTACTGTATACAACATCAATGTCAGGCGATTTTCTTGTCATATTTGTAGCCGTAGGTGTTATAGGGAGTGACCCACATGCATTATCCCAATCTTATCTTGCTTCGGTGTTCATTATCTGGTCACACTGTACAACTACTCTGTTTCTGTTGCTCATGTGGATGGTATTACACAGAAACAATATAGAAACGCAACGTGCAACAATTTCAACGATTTTACTGAGTTACAGTTCATAGAAGGAAATCAGTCAATTGAAATAAATTCATTAGGCCCTAATCTTGTCACGCCCTAATCTGTTTCACCTGTCCTTGTGAATATCTCCACCTCCTCCAGGTGTCGCTGATTTCCCCCAGTGTATTTATCCCTGTGTTTCCTGTCTCTCTGTGCCAGTTCGTCTTGTATGTTTTCATGTCAACCAGTGTGTTTTCCCGTTTTCCCGTTCTCCTGTTTTCTATTCTCTTTTTCTAGTCTTCCCGGTTTTGACCCTTGCATGTTTTTTCTGGACTCCGTACCCGCCTGCCTGACCCTTCTGCCTGCCCTGACATTTTTTACCACTCTTTACCTCTTGGACTCAGAATCTGGTTTTGACCTTTTGCCTGTCCACGACTATTCTCTTGCCTACTCCTTTTGGATTATAAATAAACTGAAAAAGACTAACCATCTGCCTCCTGTGTCTGCATCTGGTTCTCGCCTTGTGCCCTTATACATCTATGGATTTCACATGACTGGGAATACAGATATGCATCTGTTGGTCACAGATACCTTAAAAAAAGGTAGGGGCGTGGATCAGAAAATCTGTCAGTATCTGGTGTGACCATCATTTTTCTCATGCAGACACATCTCCTTCACATAGAGTTGATCAGGCTGTTGATTGTGGCCTGTAGAATGTTGTCCCTATCTTTTTCAATGGCTGTGCAAAGTTTCTGGATATTGGCGGGAACTGGAACACGCTGTCATACACGTCCAGAGCATCCCTAACATCCCAAACATGCTCATTGGGTGACATTTCTGGTGAATATGCAGGCCATGGAAGAACTGGGACATTTTTAGCTTCCAGGAATTGTGTACAGATCCTTGCGGCATGAGGCTGTGCATTATAATGTTGAAACATGAGGTGATGGCGGCAGATGAATGGCACGACAATGGGCCTCAGGATCTCGTCCCGGTATCTCTGTGCATTCAAATTGCCATTGATAAAATGCAATTGTGTTCGTTGCTTATGCCTGCCGATACCATAACGCCACCGCTACCATGGGGCACGCTGTTCACAAGACATCAGCAAACCACTTGCCCACACAACGCCATACACACAGTCTGCCATCTGTGGTACAGTTGAAACCGGGAGTCATCCGTGAAGAGCACACTTCTTCAGCGTGCCAGTGGCCATAGAAGGTGAGCATTTGCCCACTGAAGTTGGTTAACACACCGAACTACAGTCAGGTCAAGACTCTGACGACGAGCACGCAAATGAGCTTCCCTGAGACGGTTTCTGACAGTTTTTGCAGAAATTATTCAGTTGTGCAAACCTACAGTCTCATCAGCTGTCTGGGTGCCTTGTCTCAGATGATCCTGGGCTGGCGTGGTTACACTTGGTCTGCGGTTGTGAGGCTGATTGGACGTACTGACAAATTCTCTAAAACAACGTTGGAGGCAGCTTATGGTAGAGAAATTAACATTTAAATCTCTGGCAAGAGCTCTGGTAGACATTCCTGCAGTCAGCATGCCAACTGTGCACTCCCTCAAAACTTGAGACATCTGTGGCATTGTGTTGTGTGACAAAACTGCACATTTTAGAGTGGCCTTTTATTGTCCCCAGCACAAGGTGCACTTGTATAATGATCATGCTGTTTAATCAGCTGTTTGATATGCCACACCTGTCAGGCGGATGGATTATCTTGGAAAAGGCAAAATGCTCTTAAACAGGAATGTAAACAAATGTGTACCCAACGTTTGAGAGAAATAAGCTTTTTGTGCGTATGGAAAATTCCGGGGATCTTTTATTTCAGCTCATGAAACATCGGACCAACACTTTACAGGTTGTGTTAATATCTTTGTTCAGTGTAGCTAAACATGTAAGATATGTATGTGGCATTACAGATGTGCGTAGGGAGAGGGGAGCCATAATGAAGAGGATGAGGTATTGGGTCATTGGTCAGCCCCTTGCAGTAATTCACAGTTTTCTACATCCCCAGGAGACTGGAGAACCATATATCAGTGAGAAGAATCTCACTCCCTTATATTTCTAATATCTACCATTGCATCTACACAGGCATTTAGATGTTCTGCTCACAGCAACGTGACTTATGAACCACACCTAGATGGGAAGAATACCTAACAGCTACTTTAAACATGAGACCATGTAAACATGGTATGGTAGCGCAAAGGCGTGGGATTTGTTGTTTCCATTGGGAAGGTTAGAGAACCCACTATGTGGCGCAGTATGCACCTGTGAGTCTATGGTGTCACTTTGGTGGTATTCCTCACCCATTCCTCACCCATTTCATTCCTCACCCGTTCCTCACCTGTCGCCCCTTTGTGATGGGAACCTCAGAGACGCAACTCTGTGACAGCGAGCTTTCACCCAGGCTTTTGGGCTCCTGAGTAATACACCACCAACTCACAAAGCACAGTCTTAAAGGGGCTACCCTCGGACACCCCTATTACACTAGACATATGAAGGACATTAGCCACAATGCTACTCATCAGTTAGGGCTATTGATTAAGTGGAGGAAGAGAGAGAAAAATAGAAGAGAAGAGATGGGGAAAAGACTAGTAGCCTACAGGCCACTCATCACACTTCCTGGGTGAAAGTGAAATCCAAGCAATGAACAATTAATTCCTTTTCAAAGGGTTCTCCCTCTCACACCAAGGTTAGAGTTCCGAGGATGGAAGAGTATGTAGCAAGGTGTGTTCTTTCAAATGTCCTGAGTCACCCACTGAACGAATGATTGCATACCCTGAGAACACCTGCTATCTGTGTTCAGCTTCTACGGACATTTTGTGTGAACCCACTTTTAATTAAGACGTCCCAGTATTTAATAAGTTCACTGATACACACGCAAACCACCTCCTGATAAGGTAGCAGCTTGACCTTCTACATGATACACACGCTGCGGAAGGGTCCCAAATGGCACCCATAGCCCTATAGGCCCCGGTCAAAAGTAGTGCACTATAAAGGGAATATCATGGCATTTGGGATGCAGGCCAAGTGATAGAACACCCCCCCGTTATAAACAACATATTTTATTGATTCCTAGCAAACCACCATACTGTTAATTTCCTTAAGAATCTAAAAGCAATAGTGTTCGAAGGTTGTATTCAAATAACAATAAATCATTGCAGATTGTTCCCTAACTGCAAGGAACTCCTGGCCGTTGCAGCGCTTTACGTTGAGTCACCTGCTGGTGAAATGTTACGGTACTCAATCAATCAAATGTATTTATGAAGCCATTTTTACAGCAGCAGATGTTACAAAGTGCAATACGGACACCCAGCCTAAAACCCCAGATGCAAAGCATTGCAGATGTAGAAGCACGGTGGCAAGGAAAAACTCCCTAGAAAGGCAGGAACCTAGGAAGAAACGTAGAGAGGAACCAGGCTCCGAGGGGTGGCCAGTCCTCCTAACTTATTTTTCATATTTTAAAACAAGAGGAGAAGTTAGTATTACAAGATAGGGGCTGGGTATAAAGCATTCGTTTTGTATCACTTTGTAGTTTGTTTCTCTGGAATTATGGCAAAGTTGCCCTTCTAGTGATAAAACAGCTATAGCATTTTTGTAACAACCACTTACTTTCCTGAAGTGATGATGAATTTTTATCCCACATCAAAGTCTGTAAATTACTCATCCTATTTCTCATCACTCAAAGAGGAGTATCCACTCGGTGACACAAACATCTTCAAAAATGTATGACGGCTCCATTCCTGGAAAGATTGAGGGGCTAGAACAAGCATCTCCTCCAGTGTGATTATTTGAGTGGTGTGGCTCCTTCAGAATAAACAACATTTGTCTCAAGCGTGCTAGCTGTATCTTCCCTGTGCATCTCTATTGTGGCTTTCCACTGCGATGCTATCAAATAGTAACAAATGTACAGCGTGAGATAGACAGAGACAGAGAGAGAGAGAGAGAGAGAGAGAGAGACAGAGAGACAGAGAGACAGAGAGAGAGAGACAGAGAGAGAGCGACAGAGAGAGAGAGAGAGACAGAGAGAGAGAGAGAGAGAGAGAGAGAGAGAGAGGGAGAGAGACAGAAAGAGAGAAAGCCATCACACATACAGAGAGATGAACCTGGAGAAGAGTCCCCTAAGCAAGCTGGTCGTGGGGCTCTGTTCACAAACACAAACACCCACAGAGCCCCAGGACAGCAACACAATTAGACCCAACGAAATGATGAGAAAACAAAAGGATAATTACTTGACACATTGGAAAGAATTAACAAAAGAACTGAGCAAACTAGAATGCTTTTTGGCCCTAAACATAGAGTTCACAGTGGCAGAATACCTGACCACTGTGACTGACCCAAACTTAAGGAAAACTTTGACTATGTACAGACTCAGTGAGTCTTACTATTGAGAAAGGCCGCCGTAGGCAGACCTGGCTCTCAAGAGAAGACAGGCTGTGTGCACACTGCCTACAAAATGAGGTGGAAACTGAGCTGCCCTTTCTAACCTCCTACCAAATGGATGACCATATTTGAGACACATATTTCCCTCAGATTACACAGACCCACAAAGAATTCGAAAACAAATGCAATATTGATAAACTCCCATATCTATTGGGTGAAATACCACAGTGTGCCATCACAGTAGCAATATTTGTGACCTGTTGCCACAAGAAAAGGGAAACCAGTGAAGAACAAACTCCATTGTAAATTCAACCCATATTTATGTTGATTTATTTTCCTTTTTGTATTTTAACTATTTGCACATAATATGTGAAATATGTGAACCTTTGTGGGTGAAATGTTTACTGTACATTATTGAGAGAGAGAGAGAGAGAGAGAGGGGGATGGATGGATGGATGGATGGATGGATGGATGGATGGATGGATGGATGGGTGGATGGATGGATGGATGGATGGATGGATGGATGGATGGATGGATGGATGGATGGATGGATGGATGGATGGATGGATGGATGGATGGATGGATGGATGGATGATAGATAGATAGATAGATAGATAGATAGATAGATAGATAGATAGATAGATAGATAGATAGATAGATAGATAGATAGATAGATAGATAGATAGATAGATAGATAGATAGATAGATAGATAGATAGATAGATAGATAGATAGATAGATAGATAGATAGATAGATAGATAGATAGAGGTAAAGAGGGAGAGGGAGAGAGCGATAAAGAGGGAGCGATAAAGAGAGAGAGAGGGATAGAGAGAGACAGAGAGTTGGAGAGAGAGAGAGAGAGAGAGGGAAGAATGGGACTTGTGACATTTATCTTTGTGTGTTCTGTTTTTCTCTTTATCTTCAGAGAGGAGGAATGATACAGGAAGTGTTTAATGGAGCAGAAAAATGAAGATGATAAAGAGTGGAGGGAGTGGAGCGGTCTGTATCTGTCTTTTGCCGCCGGGTCTCTAATTGTTGTACTCGGTGGTGGCCTGGGCTGTAAGGTGTTTGTGTGCATGTGTGTGTGTTAGGGAGTTGCTGCAGCTCTGATAAAAGGCATATGACTGTGGACGCTCCATCCTCCCTACCAGCTGTTTGAGGTACACAGAGAGGTGGTTCTTTGTTTGTCAACACCCTTACTCGTGATGATGAATTCAACCCGCTCTATATTGATTACCAACCACAAACATGTGGACCGAACCTTGTAATGTTTATCGGAAGCGCCCAAATGTTGCCCTCTGGCTGAAATGGCTGGTAGGCTGGGTAAGTTGGTATCAATACATCTACCATCGACAAGTTTTTCAACTTGTTTTGGAGTTTATGAGATGCAAAGGGTAGCGCTGTCAATCTTCTACACTAACTCAACCCAATAGTCTCAGCGAGTGAGTCACCCTTAGATTAGTTAGTCATAGCTGGGAAAGGATGGCATTAACCAACCACTGATGTAATAGGATCCAGATCGTGATCGTACTCAGAGTAGGAGTGCTGATCTAGGATCAGGTCCCACCCTGTCTGTGTACTTATCATCTTAAAGGCAAAACTGTCCTTGGTCAGCACTTTTACTCTGAGACACTGTGAATATGGCCCCAGATCAGTAGAAATAGACTTCTCTGGTTCTGTTTAGTGTGTTGGAGGGGAATGGGACGCCTGCTGATGTGGTTTCAGAATATGCTGCTGTCTTAGCATGGCTTTGAAACTACGGTCCATACTCGTGAGTGTGTGTGTGTGTGTGTGTGTGTGTGTGTGTGTGTGTGTGTGTGTGAGGGATGCTGTACTCCACCACCACACCATTCATCATGGTGTCTTCCCACTCACCTCTTAAACAACTCCAGCATTTACATCCCCAAAACAACATTAGTCTTCCTTGTCAGCGGTGCCACACCCCCCGAAATAAACAACTGAGTGCTACTGAGGCTGGGGTTTAGTGTCCGTCCCAAATGGCAGCCTATTTCCTATATAGTGCACTACTCTTGACGAGGGCCCACAGTGCTGTGTTCAAAAGTAGTGCACTATGTAGGGAATAGGTTGCCATTTAGGACGCACCCCCGCACACGATCTCATTTGACGTTTGTATTTAGATAGTTAGGCTGCTGTAGTGATGACTGGAGCTTCAAGGCTATCCCATATACCAGTCACTCTCAAACTAGCACCACCAAGTAAATTGATGCGTTTTATAATAATGAATAATTTTGGTGTAACTTCACAGTGAAAAATAATTTCAGTGTCACTGGGGTATCCTTGTTCAATACTGCTTGTTCCCGAATCGAAGATACGGCAAGTATTGCTGTCAGTCTAAAATACGCTTTACAATATAACACTCTACTATTGGCTACAATCTGCAGAACTAGTTGTGCTAGGTGTTTATAGGCTATGTGTGTTTGGTATCATCAGAAGAGGTTTAGATGGGGACAGATTATGCCGCTGTCTGACGCCAACTAACAAATAACAGCCTCTCGCTGCGGCTGAAGTTTTGACATAATGTGATGAAAGACAAACAAATAGCCTGGTAAAGCTCTCTGTCTGTCTGTATGAAGAAGGCAAGGCAGCAGCCATATTGATGTGGTTTATCGAAAGGCAACTAAAGCTGTTAATGTACACTGAAATGCCATCAGTCAAATCGTCGCCTCCATCTAACTCAGTGCCTCGCCTCGCCTCGACCGACCGGCTTTCAGAGGAACATTGATTGACAGGGAAAGGATTGACGAGGCCGTGTATACACATCTATTCATGCCTGCAAACCAACATTTGTCTTTGTGAACAGCAAAGTGACCAGGCAGAACTGAACACAGAAAGAATGTGTAGCTTCTCAATGGTCTTGCCCTGGGTAGGAGATAACTAGTTGTGTGTGTGTGTGTGTGTGTGTGTGTGTGTGTGTGTGTGTGTGTGTGTGTGTGTGTGTGTGTGTGTGTGTGTGTGTGTGTGTGTGTGTGTGTGTGTATACATGCATGCTCGTGGGTGTATTTGTGCCTGTACATATACCTGTGTGTGTGTTGGTCTCTCCGCTGGTCTGAAGGTCCCAGTGGAAAACCATGTCTTGCAGGCAGGCATGGATGACAGGACTGAGACAGGCATGCGTCTGAGACGGCTGAGACCCAGTGACTGGCAGCTGCTCCGGGGCCACCACCACCACCACCACCAGATGGCTGGGTCTATTTCCGTGCCAGTCGGGGTGACGGACCCTGTGTCAGTCTGTGCTACTCTGTGCGACTGTAGCCCATGTCAAAACCCTGGAAGAGGCGGGATGGTCGGCCAGCAACACACACTTACGCACGTACACACACACACACACACATACCCCCCCCACACACACACACACACACCACACACACCACACACACACTGAAGCCCATGTCAAAATCCTGCCATTTGGCTCTCACGACAACCGCCCTATCGTCTTGGGGACCACTGTTGGGCAAGAGATGAGTCGCCACCATCAACATCATCGCCATGCACCTGATGCTGTGGTGTAGGTCGTAGGAAGTCTATGGCAGCACTCCAAATAGAATGTGAGGGACTGGGCAGGGATTAGTTAGAGAGTTGGCTAGCAAAATGGCAGCCTGATTAGCGAAGTAGTGAGGGTTGGGTTACTGTGACCTTGTCTCCAGAAGTTTTGCTAAAGACACAGGCCATGGTTTACTATATATATATATTGTTGTCATTTAGCAGACACTCTTATCCAGAGCGACTTGGTAGTAGCGAGTGCACACACGTATTAATATACTACTGCACCATTTGCTGCGCTAAGTGCTCATCTACGCTTTGAAATGAGGTGTCATTCAATGCTTTGAAGAATAGGATATACCCCTGTCTTTGTATGGAAAAGCTGCATACTACCAGCAGCATTTAAAGCCAAAGGCCTGGTTAACCTAAACTGATCAATGATCAACTTTGCTATCAGGTCACTATCCTTAGGGATGCAAGTGAGACCAGACTCTGCTAGCAGATAGCCTATATTATATGGAGGTGATGCTCCCTCTCTCTCCCTGGGATACTCTGCTGCTGGTAAATACAGTAGCTATATACACAGGAAGCAGACAGACTGAGAGAGAGAGTCAATCTGCTTGGGATCCCTCGCTCTCCCTGTCTCTCTCTGACTCTCTCTCTCGGTCTCTCTTGCTCTCCCTTTCTCTCTCTGTCTCTCTCGCTGTCTCTCTCTCTCTATATCTATATCTCTCTCTCTCTGTCTCTGTCTCTCTCTCTCTCTCTCTCTCTCTCTCTCTCTCTCTCTCTCTCTCTCTCTCTCTCTGTATCTCTCACTCTCTCTCTCTCTCTGTCTCTCAATTCAATTCAATTCAATTCGCTCTCTGTCAATGGGGCTTTATTGGCATGGGAAAGCAAGGGAAATAAACAATAAATAAAAGTGAGAAGACACAAAACAACATAAACAAAAAACGATTACAATTGAATAGTAAATATTGCACTCAAAAGTTTCAAAACCATAAAGACATTTCAAGTGTTATATTATCAGCTATGTACAGTGTTTTATTATCAGCTATGTACAGTGTTTTATTATCAGCTATGTACAGTGTTTTATTATCAGCTATGTACAGTGTTTTATTATCAGCTATGTACAGTGTTTTATTATCAGCTATGTACAGTGTTTTATTATCAGCTATGTACAGTGTTATATTATCAGCTATGTACAGTATTATATTATCAGCTATGTACAGTGTTTTATTATCAGCTATGTACAGTGTTTTATTATCAGCTATGTACAGTGTTTTATTATCAGCTATGTACAGTGTTTTATTATCAGCTATGTACAGTGTTTTATTATCAGCTATGTACAGTGTTATATTATCAGCTATGTACAGTATTATATTATCAGCTATGTACAGTGTTTTATTATCAGTTATGTACAGTATTATATTATCAGCTATGTACAGTGTTTTATTATCAGCTATGTACAGTGTTTTATTATCAGCTATGTACAGTGTTTTATTATCAGCTATGTACAGTGTTATATTATCAGCTATGTACATTGTTATATTATCAGCTATGTACAGTGTTTTATTATCAGCTATGTACAGTATTATATTATCAGCTATGTACAGTATTATATTATCAGCTATGTACAGTGTTTTAGTAATGTGCAAATAGTTGTAGTACAAATAGTAGGGGAAGATACATAAACAGAGAAATATTGGTGGTATTTACAATGTTGTTCTCTCTCTCTCTCTCTCTCTCTCTCTCTCTCTCTCTCTCTCTCTCTCTCTCTCTCTCTCTCTCTGTTTCTGTCTCTCTCTCTCTCTCTCTCTCTCTCTCGCTCTCTCTCTCTCTCTCTCTCTCTCTCTCTCTCTCTCTCTCTCTCTCTCTCTCTGTCTCACACTTACTTTCTTTTGTGGCCTTTCCACCGCGGCTGAATCCTGGGAGTGTCTGCATGAGTCCTGAGAACTGTAGAATATTTAACACAAAGAGAGACAGCCAGGTGATCAATATTTAAGCAGCCGTGTTGCCTGTTGTTCCACATCGGTGTCACAGGGTCCCTGTTCCTCTCTGGATCCAGGCTACACTGGGGACAAGTGCCAGGATGGTGGTTTCTTTTGAGGGATGGTTAGAAAGGTGCTGTTTTACCAGCGCTCGCCTTCATACATTATTAATTAACTCGGGAACCCAGACACACAAACGTACAGGCTCAGACACACCCACACTGAGATTATCTGAGATATTAATTCATGGTACTGTTTTGCCTCCTCTCTCCCTCTGTTCTCTCTTTCTCTCTTTTCATCGTTGGATACGGCCTTCACACAGACGCTGACCCCCCCGTTGATTCAGCTGGTGAGTAATTGTCTTCTGTCGTACGGATGAAAGGAGCGAGAGGAATGCTGTAACTTCATCTGTAAACCAGCATGGTGTGGAGGGCTGACGAGAGAGCCATAGTTCTGGAGTTTAGGTTGTTAAACACTAGGTAATAAAATAACCATCACCCTCCTATTACAGGCACAGTAAGATGAGTCGCTCTTCTGCTAGCCTGAAATGAAAAAATATTGATGGATGTTGTCCCCCTCAGAGAGTGTGTGAGACAGAGAGAGAGAGAGAGAGAGAGAGAGAGAGAGAGAGAGAGAGAGAGAGAGAGAGAGAGAGAAGAGAAAGAGTAGCGATAGAAAGAGAGAGAGAGGGGGGGGGATCAGAGGATGAGAGTGAGGGAGAAGGAGAGAGAAAGAGAGAGGGGAGCGAGTGAGAGAGAGAGAGAGAGAGAGAGGGAGGAGGGGAGGGGGGAAAATAGACCAGAGGATAAGAGGGAGAGTGGGAGAGCAGAGGAGAGAGAGAGGGGGGGGGGGGGCAATAGGATAGGAGAGATAGGGCAAGAGAGAAAGTGAGAGAGAGAGAGAGGAATAGAGAAGGCCCTTCCTCTCTGATCATTCAGTGTTATGGCAGGCAGTACAATTGTAGTAGGAGCCTGGTTGGCTAAAGTGTGAGCTTGAAATTATGTTGTTAATGAAACAACTCTCCACCCACCTACACAACACTTTACACATTAGAAATGTGATCCACATAAGTCCCTTTGTAGTGAAGGTTGAACAAGACCAGGGTGTAAGAGACCAGGGTGTAAGAGACCAGGGTAGAAGAGACCAGGGTGTACGAGACCAGGGTAGAAGAGACCAGGGTGGAAGAGACCAGGGTATAGGAGACCAGGGTAGAAGAGACCAGGGTGGAAGAGACCAGGGTAGAAGAGACCAGGGTAGAAGAGACGGGGTGGAAGAGACCAGGGTAGAAGAGACCAGGGTAGAAGAGACCATGGTGGAAGAGACCAGGGTAGAAGAGACCAGGGTGGAAGAGACCAGGGTAGAAGAGACCAGGGTAGAAGAGACCAGGGTGGAAGAGACCAGGGTGGAAGAGACCATGGTAGAAGAGACCAGGATAGAAGAGACCAGGGTAGAAGAGACCAGGGTGGAAGAGACCAGGGTAGAGAGACCAGGGTAGAAGAGACCAGGGTGGAAGAGACCAGGTTGGAAGAGACCAGGGTAGAGAGACCAGGGTGGAAGAGACCAGGGTGGAAGAGACCAGGGTAGAAGAGACCAGGGTAGAAGATACCAGGGTAGAATATACCAGGGTAGCAGAGACCAGGGTAGAAGAGACCAGGGTAGAAGAGACCAGGGTAGAAGAGACCAGGGTAGAAGAGACCAGGGTGGAAGAGACCAGGGTAGAGGAGACCAGGGTAGAAGAGACCAGGGTGGAAGAGACCAGGGTAGAAGAGACCAGGGTAGAAGAGACCAGGGTGGAAGAGACCAGGGTAGAAGAGACCAGGGTAGAAGAGACCAGGGTAGAAGAGACCAGGGTGGAAGAGACCAGGGTAGAGGAGACCAGGGTAGAGGAGACCAGGGTGGAAGTACCTTTGATGAAGTCTGACTGAATCAGATAGACCATTTCTACATTTGAAATGGAATTCAAATAGTGTTCAACATAGAAAAGTAAACTCATTCTTGCATATATTTTATTTTGATAAGAGTTTGGCATGGTATCTGATACAAATAATATGGCAGATTTAGGTGGCCTTTTTGAGTTAAGAGTATTTGGTATAAATGGTTTGATTTCAAGACGAAAGTACTCCAGAATGCTAAGAGAAGTTAAAAGAATAATCTAAGCCAAAGATAATCGTTTTTTACTATGCAGCATAGTTGCATTCACAATATTTCACAACCCACATTTTTGAATTCTTCTACACTTTGTGAATTATTTTGATGTGCCTGTTCAAAGGGACTTTTAATTAATTCATATGTGTATTTATTTGTTACACAACAAAGTTGTTTTTCTGTGTCCTATCAAGTCAAGCAATAATTTGATCAGCCAGCAATTAAATTAAATGGGAACAGCAGACACTCCCTGCGTCCCAAATGGCACTATATTACACATTTGGTGCACTATATTTGACCAGAGCCCTATGGGCCCTGGACAAAAGTAGGGCACTACATATGAAATAGGGTGCCTTTCCTTTCCATTTGGGACGCAGGGATCTCCCTGTTGTGAATACATTATATTTACTGTAGCTATACAGGCAATGGATTATGAGTTATGTTGTTCCTCTCCTTAATGCTTCCTTAATTGGAAGAGAAGAGAACTTGCTAATTAACGAGGGTGGAGTGATTGAGGACAAGGGGGGGGGGGGGGCAACAAGCTTCCAAGTCATCAAGTAAAGAGACACGGTCGTCAGTTTTCTCTTCTGACAACACAGCAACTGAACAGTAGTCCGACAGAAAACACTAAAGTAACTAAACACAAAACAACAAGAAGAAGAACAACAATAACAACAACAAGACGATCTAGTCAGTGTATAGAGTAGCTGTCCTGCTTGACTGCTCTGGTGTCTACATGCAATTGACTATATTGGGCCGGGTTGCATTTCTTATGTTGTCAGCTTATATATGTACTTCATACAGCTCCTGTGATGCATTTCTTATGTTGTCAGCTTATATATGTACTTCATACAGCTCCTGTGATGCATTTCTTATGTTGTCAGCTTATATATGTACTTCATACAGCTCCTGTGATGCATTTCTTATGTTGTCAGCTTATATATGTACTTCATACAGCTCCTGTGATGCATTTCTAACAAAAGCAAGAGCCTCAGTATTCTCTCTGACATGAAAAGAAAACAAACATAGATTCAGGGCAAGCCTGCGTGCGTGTACGTGTGTATGTGTGTACGTGTGTATGTGTGTATGTGCGTGTATGTGTGTGAGTGTGTGTGTTTATGTGTGTGTGTGTAGCATGTTGCAGTTGCAGGACTATGTGTATGCACTATGCGTGCACATTAATATTTGCACACATAGTATGAAATTTCCCCATGGACCACCTCTTATTGCCCCTGTTTCACTATCCAGATTCTTCCATGTATGGTTTCCTAGGTAACCCCGACCATCGGTAGAAAATAGTTTCAGTGGGAAGTATCAGCACACCAATGTTATTTACCGCTGCTTAGAGCGCTGATATTCAATGATGTGTTTCTAAACCACGTCACAACCTTCGCTCCCATGACTATTTCCACCTCCTCACATCTGGAACTATGTCATTACGGTCTCCATGGTGATGCCATTAGGAGGAGGTTTCAGGTTAGACATTTTTACAGATATAATGATTATCGTTGATAGAAGCTGCCCACTCATATCGAATTCATCATTTGTTATAAGTGGCATGAGCAAAGTACAGAGCATCTGCGGCAGGGGATGTTATTTTCTGCTAGAAAACGTCTCCATGAATCACTGTAGTAGGCCCAACAAGTGGTCTAATGCATTGAATATATGGATAACCTGCAAGCCTCTCCCCCGACTTCCAAGGGTGTTTTTCAAGGCTAATTAGCAGTTATTCTACCTGCTAATCACTATTTGTTGGTTCAACGTCCTCAGTAAAGAAACAAAGCAGCGAGACGGCCAGGCCACCTCTTACGGGGCGATAAATCTAAATTTGAGAACTGTGAAATTCAATAATCCTGAATCTTAATCACCACTCTTGTTCAGTTCCCATTCAACCATGACAATGAAACCAAACATAAAGACCAGCAGAGAGAATGGCAGCGGTAGGGGCGTAGAGAATAAATGTGGTTAATCTAGTGGTTCCCATAAAGACCATAAATCATCTCCCTGACACGAAGGGATAGAGAGAGAGTATTTTATAATCATTATTATACATTTTCTGGTTTAGTCAGATTATTAACAATCTGTAGTATTGTTCATGCCATCTGTTTGTCTATATGTGAGAAGCAGGCTAATTGCTCTGTGGATTGTTGGCTAATATGACTTTTCAAATGTCCACCGTAAGCACATTTAGTTCTTACGCCATCTGAAGAGATGTCTGTTTCTGTAAATCAAAGGTGTGAGAACTGATCTTTAAATACGATGATGGATAAACCAGCTGCAGATAATGTGTTGAAATCTGGCATGAGAATATTAGTATCCACTTGAAAACACTTCCATTCATCATCATGAAATATAATGGGATGAACAGTGTTTGGCACTAGGACATACTAGAAGGGGTGTATCCTAACACTTTGGCTCGCTCACTGTAGTCGGTGGTGTTATACAAAGACAACAATAGGATTGGTATGTGTGCGTTTGCATTTATGTGTGAGTGTGTGTATGTCTCTTTCGCTTGCTCTCCATGCTGATCCAGACAACATTGACACATTTCTGGCTCTATAACCATTTGAAACTTAGCTGTCATGGAGGATGCTGCTAGCACCCTCAACACAACACACAGTGGTGGAGTTATTAGCTGACGTCACGGAGGATGCTGCTAGCACCCTCAACACAACACACAGTGGTGGAGTTATTAGCTGACGTCATGGAGGATGCTGCTAGCACCCTCAACACAACACACAGTGGTGGAGTTATTAGCTGACGTCACGGAGGATGCTGCTAGCACCCTCAACACAACACACAGTGGTGGAGTTATTAGCTGACGTCACGGAGGATGCTACTAGCACCCTCAACACAACACACAGTGGTGGAGTTATTAGCTGACGTCACGGAGGATGCTGCTAGCACCCTCAACACAACACACAGTGGTGGAGTTATTAGCTGATGTCATGGAGGATGCTGCTAGCACCCTCAACACAACACACAGTGGTGGAGTTATTAGCTGATGTCATGGAGGATGCTGCTAGCACCCTCAACACAACACACAGTGGTGGAGTTATTAGCTGATGTCATGGAGGATGCTGCTAGCACCCTCAACACGACACACAGTGGTGGAGGTATTAGCTGATGTCATGGAGGATGCTGCTAGCACCCTCAACACAACACACAGTGGTGGAGTTATTAGCTGATGTCACGGAGGATGCATGCTATCACCCTCAACACAACACAAAGTGGTGGAGTTATTCGCTGACGTCATGGAGGATGCTGCTAGCACCCTCAACACAACACACAGTGGTGGAGTTATTAGCTGACGTCACGGAGGATGCTACTAGCACCCTCAACACAACACACAATGGTGGAGTTATTAGCTGACGTCACGGAGGATGCTGCTAGCAACCTCAACACAACACACAGTGGTGGAGTTATTAGCTGACGTCACGGAGGATGCTGCTAGCACCCTCAACACAACACACAGTGGTGGAGTTATTAGCTGACGTCACGGAGGATGCTGCTAGCAACCTCAACACAACACACAGTGGTGGAGTTATTAGCTGACGTCACGGAGGATGCTGCTAGCACCCTCAACACAACACACAGTGGTGGAGTTATTAGCTGATGTCATGGAGGATGCTGCTAGCACCCTCAACACAACACACAGTGGTGGAGTTATTAGCTGACGTCATGGAGGATGCTGCTATCACCCTCAACACAACACACAGTGGTGGAGTTATTAGCTGACGTCATGGAGGATGCTGCTAGCACCCTCAACACAACACACAGTGGTGGAGTTATTAGCTGACGTCATGGAGGATGCTGCTAGCACCCTCAACACAACACACAGTGGTGGAGTTATTAGCTGACGTCATGGAGGATGCTGCTAGCACCCTCAACACAACACACTGTGGTGGAGTTATTAGCTGACGTCACGGAGGATGCAGGCTAACACCCTCAACACAACACACAGTGGTGGAGTTATTAGCTGACGTCATGGAGGATGCTGCTAGCACCCTCAACACAACACACTGTGGTGGAGTTATTAGCTGACGTCACGGAGGATGCAGGCTAACACCCTCAACACAACACACTGTGGTGGAGTTATTAGCTGACGTCATGGGTCAATTGCGTTATTCATGTTTCTGGTTTGTACAGTAGGTCTATTGAAGTTGATTATGTTATGGAGTATTACTAAACTGACATACAGTGAACATTTCAATATGCAATACATTCTAATTCTAATTCTAAACGATGTCATAACCACCATCGATAAGAAACAATACTGTGCAGCCGTATTCATCGACCTGGCCAAGACTTTCGACTCTGTCAATCACCACATTCTTATCGGCAGACTCAACAGCCTTGGTTTCTCAAATGATTGCCTCGCCTGGTTTACCAACTACTTCTCTGATAGAGTTCAGTGTGTCAAATCGGAGGGCCTGTTGTCCGGACCTCTGGTAGTCTCTATGGGGGTGCCACAGGGTTCAATTCTTGGGCCGACTCTCTTCTCTGTATACATCAATGATGTCGCTCTTGCTGCTGGTGATTCTGTGATCCACCTCTATGCAGACGACACCATTCTGTATACCTCTGGCCCTTCTTTGGACACTGTGTTAACTAACCTCCAGACGAGCTTCAATGCCATACAACTCTCCTTCTGTGGCCTCCATCTGCTCTTAATTGCAAGTAAAACTAAATGCATGCTCTTCAAACGATCGCTGCCCGCACCTGCCCGCCCGTCCAGCATCACTACTCTGGACGGTTCTGACTTAGAATATGTGGACAACTATAAATACCTAGGTGTCTGGTTAGACTGTAAACTCTCCTTCCAGAACACATTAAGCATCTCCAATACAAAATTAAATCTAGAATCGGCTTCCTATTTCGCAACAAAGCCTCCTTCACTCATGCTGCCAAACATACCCTCGTAAAACTGACCAACCTACCGAGCCTCGACTTCGGTGATGTCATTTACAAAATAGCCTCCAACACGCTACTCAACAAATTGGATGCAGTCTATCACAGTACCATCCATTTTGTCACCAAAGCCCCATATACTACTCACCACTGCGACCTGTATGCTCTCGTTGGCTGGCCCTCGCTTCGTACTCGTCGCAAAACCCACTAGCTCCAGGTCATCTACAAGTCTCTGCTAGGTAAAGCCCCGCCTTATCTCAGCTCACTGGTCACCATAGCAGCACCCACCCGTAGCACGCGCTCCAGATATCCCCAAAGTCAATTCTTCCTTTGGCCGCCTTTCCTTCCAGTTCTCTGCTGCCAATGACTGGAACAAACTGCAAAAATCACTGAAGCTGGAGACTCATGTCTCCGTCACTAGATTTAAGCACCAGCTGTCAGAGCAGCTCACAGATCACTGCACCTGTACATAGCCCATCTGTAAATAGCCCATCCAACTACCTCATCCCCATACTGTATTTATTTATTTATCTTGCTCCTTTGCACCCCAGTATCTCTACTTGCATATACATATTCTGCACATCTACCATTCCAGTGTTTAATTGCTATATTGTAATTACTTCGCCACCATGGCCTATTTATTGCCTTACCTCCCTTATCCTACCTTATTTGCACACACTGTATATAGACTTTTTCTACTGTATTATTGACTGTATGTTTGTTTATTCCATGTGTAACTTTGTGTTGCTGTATGTGTCGAACTGCTTTGCTTTATCTTGGCCAGGTTGCAGTTGTAAATGAGAACTTGTTCTCAACACGGTCCCGTGTAGCTCAGTTGGTAGAGCATGGCGCTTGCAACGCCAGGGTTGTGGGTTCGATTCCCACGGGGGGCCAGTACAAAAAAGTATGAATGTATGTACTTGTAAGTCGCTCTGGATAAGAGCGTCTGCTAAATGACTTAAATGTAAATGTAAACTAGCCTACCTGGTTAAGTAAAGGTGACATAAAAGTAAAGGAATTCAGATATAACATTTTTATTGAAAGAAATCTTTCTCAATGCACACTTTGATGGAATTGTTGTTTGATAGAGTACAGTAACGCCGTGGAGCCCTCCTCATGCTTTTCAAAAACCCATTTTAATCATCTCCTTCACAATACTTAAAGAGAAGTGTTTAAATCAACAGTACTTATCTCTCTGCTGGATCTTAATGACAGGCTTATCTTCACCCTTCTCCTCTAAAACAACAGCGTGATAAAACAACGATCCGCCACAAAAATAACGTGATAGGAAACACCTTGTCTACATCCTAAATGACACCCCTATTGCCTATGTAGTGCACTACTTTTGACCAGGGCCCTATGGGTGATACCTATGGGCCCTGGTCAAAGGTAGTGCACTATATAGGAAATAGGGTGCCATTTGGGACGCTACCCTCCAGGTCCAAACCCCACCCCGTCTGGCCAATCAGGTGCACTCAGCCAGTCAGACCAGCCCTTCTCCTTGACTGACCTTCAACGAAACGCCGTGTGCCAAACATAGAGGCTTTGTCTCTGTGAAATGACACCAATTAAGGGATGGAGCTAAGCGTGGGGCTATTTTGTACAGGCTGGGGGACAAACAGCCAGGCAAAGGAAGGGGACCTGAGGAGTGAGCCACAGGGGCCCGGGAGTAAGATGCAGAGAGAGGAGCCAGAAGGTCAGGGATAATTAGAAGCCTTTGTGGGCTCTCTCCAGAGGCTCAGGAGGCTGCTACAGATGGGCTCTCAGCTCAGCTTCACACAGATACGGCCGTACAAATGCACACACACACACACACACACACACACACACACACACACACACACACACACACACACACACACACACACACACACACACACACACACAGCACACACACACACACACACACACACACACACACACACACACACACACACACACACACACACACACACACAAACATGGACACACACGCACACACACGCACACACATGCACACACACACACACAAACATGGACACAAACACACTCACACACTCACACACAAACACACCACAGACACCTGGGAGACATGTGCTGGGGTGCTGGAGACAAAGAGTGCTAACAAGGGGGAGTGTACACAGGAGGAGAGCAAACGACGAGAGAGAGAGAAGAGGAGAGAAAGGAGGAGTGGAGGAGACGTGACGTTGGTAGGAAATTAGAGACCCCATATTTGTCACTTTCCCGAATCGTTGCCTCATCTGGTATTGACTAATTGATGAATGGCTGAATGCCTACGTATTGTGTCAACGTCATGTAATAGCTGGATCTCTTTTGATACTGTTCACTGTTCACGGTTCACAAAAGTCTTATCAATGTGTGTCAGTTGTTTGCTACATTTTAACGCCAGACAGAACTGCTGGCTTAATGACATACGTTTCAGCAACACAACACACCAGAGTTCCAGAGTACACCCACTGGCGTTTAACTTTCCCATTTAAAACGCCAATGATGTCAACGAGCCCCATAACCTACTGTAACCTTTCTACCTTTTTGAGCTGAGCTGGGGGAGAAAATCTATTAGGTCTAACCATGGCTCGTAGTGCTGCAGGTGTGAGCGCATCAAGCAGCCTAGATACCAGCAATTAGTGGCCTGACATGTCTATGGTAGCAGCAACATGAACATTCCCTCACACAGTCTACTTCGGTGACTGAAACGGAGCTCGTTGGAGCTCATATCAACTGTGGCACCTGGATAATCTACTGTTTATGAGCCTGAGGCTAGCTCCATATAGCTAGCTACTATACATGTCTACATGAATAAACATTGGTTTATTCACTTAAGGCTATTGTCATTCTTAGTCATCCTGATTCACGTCACTCAGTGCTTTTGAGCCAGTGTTACCCATCAGTAACGGCTCGACATACAGGTGGAACAGTCATCTTAAAGCGGCAGTTGTCCGCCACAGTCTGTATGGTAACCTGCAGACGTTAGTGCTTCTGTGGCCTGCACCTGCCTGTCTGTCACTCAGTCATCTCCATTAGTATGGTAATGGCGGTCGTTACAAGAGACGACACCATCGCACCGACTTTGTGGCGCTGACAATCTCATCATCAGGCGTCTACCACGCTCTCCAGAGAATACACACACGCACACACACACATGTATGTGTTTTCCCGTCTCAGACAGCAGCGGCGAAAACAGACTGGCGTACAATAGACAAAGTTGTTGTGACAGAAGGTCAACATGTTGACCTACCTTTGACCTTACGAGATAGGAAAGTGAAAATTGTCCCTGATAGATATTTCACCTCTTGCCGGCGGGCAATTTCGATCACAAACCACGTTTCTCACAGGAAGATAGCCTACAGTTGTGTGCTCTGCTCTGCTCCACCACCAACCAGCATGCAAATAACAGGAGTGTGTAACATTGTAATGAACATTGCATCCTGGGTAAGTGGTTGTCTTGGCAGCTGCATAGGTCAACTACAGATGTGATGCTTTATTTAATCGAAGTTTAGTGTTATGCATGCTAACTCAACACCATGGATAGCATGTAAATATCAGCTAAAGGTCACATTCATTAGGACATGCAGAACTTCCTGGGTTTGGGGTTTGTTACCAGATCAGTACTACCCTCTTGGCCTGGTTTTAAATGAGGGGGGTCTCTCAGAGGGGTGAGGGATGGGTTGGGGAGTGTCTGTCCCCAAAGGCAGGGTCACATCCTCAGTGAATATAGCTGGGTGCAAGTGTGTGCGTGTGCATGTGCAGGTGTGTGCGTGTACAGAGTGTGCAGGAGTGTCTGTGTCCATTCCCTTTGTGCAAAGGATTTTACACCACCAGCCAGAGCTCAATTCAGTTAATGAACAGGGACTTGATTGTGGACTACGGTGTAAAATGTCAGCATCTTTGACTTCACTGTGTCTAGTACCATCATTTTGACAGCCCTGTGTGGAGTTCCACATCACTAAGCACATGGTAGTGTGTGTGTGTGTGTGTGTGTGTGTGTGTGTGTGTGTGTGTGTGTGTGTGTGTGTGTGTGTGTGTGTGTGTGTGTGTGTGTGTGTGTGTGTGTGTGTGTGTGTGTGTTCACGTGCATGCACTGCTTGTCTTCCACTGACCTGGGCATTGTCTAGCTACCCTGATTGTCCTGTCTAATTATCTATTCTGATGATCCTGTCTAATTATCTATTCTGATTATCCTGTCTAATTATCGATCTCCCTGATGATCCTGTCTAATTATCTATTCTGGTTATCCTGTCTAATTATCGATCTCCCTGATGATCCTGTCTAATTATCTATTCTGGTTATCCTGTCTAATTTTCTATCTTCCCTGATTATCCTGTCTAATTATCAATCTCCCTGATGATCCTGTCTAATTATCTATTCTGGTTATCTTGTCTAATTTTCTATCTTCCCTGATTATCCTGTCTAATTATCAATCTCCCGGATGATCCTGTCTAATTATCAATCTCCCTGATGATCCTGTCTAATTATCTATCTATCCCGGATGATCCTGTCTAATTATCAATCTACCTTGTCTATCCTGTCTAATTATCTATCTACCTTGTGTATCCTGTCTAATGATCTATCTACCTTGTGTATCCTGTCTAATGATCTATCTACCTTGTCTATCCTGTCTAATGATCTATCTACCCTGTGTGAGTCTGTATGTGGATGTAAGGGACAGGCCATACAGATGGTTACTGCAGCTTTATTTACTGGTCTAATGTCACACAGGTCCCCAACCAGCCAATCCCTGTGCTGACAGAGCACAGTAATCCATGATGCCCTGTTGATACTTCCTGTATTTCCTGGCTCAGCACCCAGCACCGGCAACCTCAGGCGCCCAGATAGGGGGGAGGGTGTCTGGGGTGGAGGAGTGGGGCGATGCCCTTTTCTGGATGGAGAAAGCCTTGGTAATTAGCTAAACAGCATCATAATGGCTGGCCATACCATCTGGTCACAGGGCGGTGGGGTTAGGAGAGGCAGAGAGAGGGAGTGTTGCACCTTTTAATGGGCCTAAATATTCTCACAGAGAAATTAGCCAGGAGAACAACGTGAGACATGCACCACGCCAAGCCAAATCTTGCTGGAGCGTGTCACAGAAAGGCTCTAGTAAGTAAGTACCCATGACAGGACCACAGCTACAGCTACCTCCTAGCCATACATCAGATCGGTTAGTCATAGACACACACACCCACACACCCACACAAACACAAGGACACACACGTTCAGACACACACACGCACACACACACACACACACACCCACACACCCACACACACCCACACACCCACACACACACACACACACACACACACACACACACACACACACACACACACACACACACACACACACACACACACACACACACACACACACACACACACACACACACAACACACTAACACCCAAACCCAAACACAGGGAGGAGAACAGATGAAGTTAATGTAAATTGTGGTCATGATTATTCTATGCTTATCTCCTACTATCCACAGCAGCAGGTGTGTGAGCTGTCAGCTCTCTCCTTCTCTCTCTCTCTCTCTCTGTCTCTCTCTCTCTGTCTGTCTCTCTATGTCTGTCTGTCTCTCTCTCTCTCTCCCCCTCTCTCTGAATTTCAATTGCAATTTAATGGCTTAATTGACATGGGAAACATATGTTTAGATATGTCGTATTATGTGCAAATAGTTAAAGTACAACAGGGAAAATAAATCAACATACATATGGGTTATATTTACAATGGTGTTTGTTCTTCACTGGTTGCCCTTTTCTTGTGGCAACAGGTCAAAAATCTTCCGTTGTGATTGCACACAGTGGTATTTCACCCAAAAGATATGGGAGTTTATCAAAATTGGATTTGTTTTCAAATTCCTTGTGGGTCTGTGTAATCTGAGGGAAATATGTGTCTCTAATATGGGCACACATTTGGCGGCCTTTCTCAATAGCAAAGTTATGCTCACTGAGTCTGCACATAGTCAAAGATTTCCTTAATTTTGGGTCAGTCACAGTGGTCAGGTATTCTGCAACTGTGTAGTCTCTGTTTAGGGCAAAATAACGTTCTTGTTTGCTCTGTTCAAAAAAAAATTGTTAAGTAATTATCTTTTATTTTTCCTGGGGCTCTGTGGGATCTGTTTGTGTTTGTGGACAGAGCCCCAGGACCTGCTTGCTAAAGGTGCTCTTCTCCAGGTTAATTTCTCTGTAGGTGATGGCTTTGTTATAGAAGGTTTGGGAATCGCTTCCTTTTAGGTGGTTGTAGAATTTAACGGCTCTTTTCTGGATTTTGGTAATTAGCGGGTATCGGCCTTATTCTGCAATAAATCTATTATTTGGTGTTTTACGTTGTACACGGATTATATTTTTTGCAGAATTCTGAATGCAGTCTCAATTTGGTGTTTGTCCCATTTTGTGAATTCTTGGTTGGTGAGCAGACCCCAGACCTCACAATGGGTTCTATAACTGATTCAAGTATTTTTAGCCAGATCCTAATTGGTATGTCAAATTTTTATGTTCCTTTTGATGGCATAGAAGGCCCTTCTTACCTTGTCTCTCAGATTATTCACAGCTTTGTGGAAGTTACCTGTGGTGCTGATGTTTAGGCTGAGGTATGTATAGTTGTTGTGTGCTCTAGGGCAATGGTGTCTAGATGGAATTTGTATTCGTGGTCGTGGCAACTGGACCTTTTTTGGAATGATTATTTTTGTCTTACTGAGATTTACTGTCAGGACCCAGGTCTGACAGAATCTGTGCAGAAGATCTAGGTGCTGCTGTAGGCCCTACTTGGTTGGGGACAGAAGCACCAGATCGTCAGCAAACAGTAGACCTTTGACTTCAAATTCTAGTAGGGTGAGGCCGGGTGCTGCAGATTGTTCTAGTCCCTTCGCCAATTCATTGATATATATGTTGAAGAGGGTGGGGCTTAAGCTGCATCCCTGTCTCACCCCCTGCCCTGGTGAAAAGAAATGTGTGTGTTTTTTGCCAATTTTAACCGCACACTTGTTGTTTGTGTACATAGATTTTATAATGTTGTATGTTTTCGCTCCAAAACTACTTTCTATCAATTTGTATAGCAGGGCCTCGTGCCAAATTGAGTCGAATGCTTTTTTGAAATCAACAAAGCATGAGAAGACTTTACCTTTGTTTTGGTTTGTTTATTTGTCATTTAGGGTGTGCATGGTGAATACGTGGTCTGTCGTACGGTAATTTGGTAAAAAGCCAATTTGACATTTTCTCAGTACTTTGTTTTCGCTGAGGAAATATACAAGTCTGCTGTTAATGATAATGCAGAGGATTCTCCCAAGGTTGCTGTTGACGTACACTGCTCAAAAAAATAAAGGGAACACTTAAACAACACAATGTAACTCCAAGTCAATCACACTTCTGTGAAATCAAACTGTCCACTTAGGAAGCAACACTGATTGACAATAAATTTGACATGCTGTTGTGCAAATGGAATAGACAACAGGTGGAAATTATAGGCAATTAGCAAGACACCCCCAATAAAGGAGTGGTTCTGCAGGTGGTGACCACAGACCACTTCTCAGTTCCTATGCTTCCTGGCTGATGTTTTGGTCACTTTTGAATGCTGGCGGTGCTTTCACTCTAGTGGTAGCATGAGACGGAGTCTACAACCCACACAAGTGGCTCAGGTAGTGCAGCTCATCCAGGATGGCACATCAATGCGAGCTGTGGCAAGAAGGTTTGCTGTGTCTGTCAGCGTAGTGTCCAGAGCATGGAGGCGCTACCAGGAGACAGGCCAGTACATCAGGAGACGTGGAGGAGCCCGTAGGAGGGCAACAACCCAGCAGCAGGACCGCTACCTCCGCCTTTGTGCAAGGAGGAGCAGGAGGAGCACTGCCAGAGCCCTGAAAAATGACCTCAAACAGGCCACAAATGTGCATGTGTCTGCTCAAACGGTCAGAAACAGACTCCATGAGGGTTGTATGAGGGCCCGACGTCCACAGGTGGGGGTTGTGCTTACAGCCCAACACCGTGCAGGACGTTTGGCATTTGCCAGAGAACACCAAGATTAGCAAATTCGCCACTGGCGCCCTGTGCTCTTCACAGATGAAAGCAGGTTCACACTGAGCACATGTGACAGACGTGACAGAGTCTGGAGATGCCGTGGAGAACGTTCTGCTGCCTGCAACATCCTCCAGCATGACCGGTTTGGCGGTGGGTCAGTCATGGTGTGGGGTGGCATTTCTTTGGGGGGCCGCACAGCCCTCCATGTGCTCGCCAGAGGTAGCCTGACTGCCATTAGGTACCGAGATGAGATCCTCAGAGCCCTTGTGAGACAATATGCTGGTGCGGTTGGCCCTGGGTTCCTCCTAATGCAAGACAATGCTAGACCTCATGTGGCTGGAGTGTGTCAGCAGTTCCTGCAAGAGGAAGGCATTGATGCTATGGACTGGCCCGCCCGTTCCCCAGACCTGAATCCAATTGAGCACATCTGGGACATCATGTCTCGCTCCATCCACCAACGCCACGTTGCACCACAGACTGTCCAGGAGTTGGCGGATGCTTTAGTCCAGGTCTGGGAGGAGATCCCTCAGGAGACCATCCGCCACCTCATCAGGAGCATGCCCAGGCGTTGTAGGGAGGTCATACAGGCACGCGGAGGCCACACACACTACTGAGCCTCATTTTGACTTGTTTTAAGGACATTACATCAAAGTTGGATCAGCCTGTAGTGTGGTTTTCCACTTTAATTTTGAGTGTGACTCCAAATCCAGACCTACATGGGTTGATACATTTGATTTCCATTGATAATTTTTGTGTGATTTTGTTGTCAGCACATTCAACTATGTAAAGAAAAAAGTATTTAATAAGAATATTTCATTCATTCAGATCTAGGATGTGTTATTTTAGTGTTCCCTTTATTTTTTTGAGCAGTGTATATCCCATGGTAGTTGTTAGTGTCAAATTTGTCTCCACTTTTGTGGATTGGGGTGATCAGTCCATGGTTCCAAATATTGGGGAATATGCCAGAGCTGAGGATGAAGTTAAAGAGTTTAAGTATAGCCAATTGGAATTTGTGGTCGGTAAATTGTATCATTTCATTTAGGACACCATCAACCCCACAGGCCTTTTTGGGTTGGAGGGTTTGTATTTTGTCCTGTAGTTCATTCAATGTAATTGGAGAATCCAGTGGGTTCTGGTAGTCTTTTAATAATTGATTCAAAGATTTGTATTTGATCATTTATATGTTTTTGCTGTTTGTTCTTTGTTATGGAGCCAAAAAGATTGGATAAGTGGTTTATCCATACATCTCCATTTTGGATAGATAACTCTTTGTGTTGTCGTTTGTTTAGTTTTTCCAATTTTCCCAGAAGTGGTTAGATTCTATGGATTCTTCAATTACATTGAGCTGATTTCTGTCTTGCTGTTCCTTCTTTTCCATAGTGTATTTCTGTATTGTTTTAGTGATTCACCAAAGTGAAGGCGTAGGCTCAGGTTTTCTGGGTCTCTGTATTTGGTTGGACAGGTTTCTCAATTTCTTTATTAAGTTTTTGCATTCTTCATCAAACCACTTGTCATTGTTGTTCATTTTCTTTGGTTGTCTGCTTGAATTTTTGGGATTTGATAGGGAAGCTGAGACGTCAAATATAATGTTAAGGTTTACTACTGCTAATTTAACAACTTCACTATTACAGTGAAGTATTTTGTCCACGAAATTGTCTAGATGGGATTGAATTTGTTGTTGCTTAATAGTTTTTTGCGTAGATTTCCACACTACTTTCCTTCCATCTATAGTATTTCTTAATATTATTCAGTTCCTTTGGCTTTGATGCCTCATGATTGAGCATAGCTCTGTTGAAGTAGACTGATTTTTCTGTGATCTGATAGGGGTGTCAGTGGACTGACTATGAACGCTCTAAAAGACTCTGGGTTGAGGTCAGTGATAAAGTAGTCTACAGTACTACTGCCAAGAGATGAGCTATAGGTGTACCTACCAAGGAAGTCGCCTCAAAGCCTACCATTGACTATACACATACCCAACGTTCGACAGAGCTGCAGGAGTTGTGACCCATTTTAGTTAGTTATGTTGTTGTAGTTGTGTCTATTGGGGCATATGGAGGAGGGAATGCTGTTACCTCGAGGTAGGTGTTTGTCCCCCTGTGTCCTGAGTGTGTCAGGTCCAGTTCTGGAGTTTAGGTCACCACAGACTAGTACATGTCCCTGGGTCTGGAAATTGTTGATCTCTCCCTCTAGGATGGAGAGGCTGTCATCATTAAAGTATGGGGACTCTATTAGGGGGGATATAGAGTGGGTTAGGTCTAGCTCTACACGCTGTTTCACAACTGGTAGTTTGGTGGATGGGACTATCAGCGGTCTGTAACCTAGAGGGAAACCAGTGGGTCCGTCTCCTTTATACCATGTTCCCTGTAGGATGACAATGTCTGTATTTCTAATTTCTTTAATGAAGTCTGGGTTCCTGCTCTTTAGGCCAAAGGCAGATGACCTCAGACCTTCTATATTCCAGGATGAGATAGTAAAAGCGTTGTGTTCCATTGTGTCTAGTGTTGTTTTTGTGTGGTTTAGGCCCAGACCATCACAGTAGGTGTGAGCAGAGCATGTTGAGCATCTCTCTCTCTCTCTCTCTCTCCAAGCGGTGTGTGTGTGCATGTGCGCGAGTGTGTACAGACTTCATGATGAGCACACGGATCACCACGGTGATGCTTGCCTGGGCATCTGTTGCCACGCAGTAACAGTGTTGCAGTGGCCCCCTATGTGTGCCTTGGCGTGGCAGAGTGCTCAGGGTGTTGGACACCCCACTGTAAAAATAATTACAGTAGTCGATGGGGTCATATCACCGCGTTAATCATCATTACCACAGATACCAACCCATTTATTCAGAATAAATATGAGGGCTGAAATCCATATGAAACCACTCCCAGACCATGGCACGGGCAGTCCATCAGATAGCACTGTGATAGCAGCCCTATAATATCTAATGGTTATAGTGAGGAGAAGCTAAGGGTTGCATCCCAAATGGCAATCTATTCCCTACATAGTGTACTACTTTTGGTAGTGCTTTTGTCATAGGAAATGCACTATTTAGGGAATAGGGTGCCATTTGAGACTCACTTTATGAGTGATCATTACTGATTATGGCATTTCCATCAAAATGAGCACCAGCATGTGAAGTTTATAGGAGCATATCACATTTGGTGTCAAATGAAAGCTAAGAGTCTATATACTGGGAAACAAGGATGCATTTTTCTTTTATCATTTTCCATCTTAAAAATCAGGCATAAGTAAATAATTAGATATCTGGATAAACAGATGGAAAAGGGGTCTTGGAAAACATATATCATAAAAAGTTTTAAAAGGTATCAGAAATACATCAAAACACAATAATGCTGACGTAAAGACCCTTGCCAACTCATATCAACAATATATTTAGTTTTGAATTGTTTTCAATTGTTTACCATTTGTAAATTTAAGAAATATTGCGTTAACATATTTAAGAAGTATTCCGTTAACAAAAACCCACATTTTTTAAAGATATTTTCTAATTTCTCTCCCTCATGAGGAGGGAGTACAATAAAAGTTCACAGAACTAGTACAGAAGTACTGGTAGACTTACTGTAACAATTAATTATAGTGATTTTACTGATATAAGTTTTGTTTATGAATTATTAAGTGATTAAAACTAGTCAACTGGTAACGGAATTACCCCAAAAATCTGTAACGGAATTACTGCAACTGAATGAACTACAATGGGAAATCAAAATAGTCACAAACCACAGTTCTTTGTCTTTCTGTTGTCTGGTAGTCAAACCAACAATGTTATAACAGTCTGAGTCTGGACAACCGCTCCCTCTCTCTCTCTCTCTCTCTCTCTCTCTCTCTCTCTCTCTCTCTCTCTCTCTCTCTCTCTCTCTCTCTCTCTCTCTCTCTCTCTCTCTCTCTCTCTCTCTCTCTCTCCCCCCCTCTCTCTCACATTTACTGTAACCAGCATCTTAAACCCACGGAGCACCGACCGACACCGTACGTCAATGGACGTTGATAAGTAGTTGAAATTCTGGCCTTAATGTTAACCTCCACAGACAGACCGGACTGGACCAAATCTGAACCGATCATAGACATGTTTCAGAAGTTTGGCTAGCACTGTCCAGTGAGTAGAGCTCAGTGGAGTACAGTACAGTAAAGAAAAGCAGAGTATACTACAGTGTAGTAGAGTACAGTATATTATACTGTACTCTACTGAACTATACTCCACTTTACTGTACTCTACTATATTCTACTGCACTGTACTGAACTCTACCCTACTCTGCTGTATTGTAATGCATTGTACTCTACTGTGCTCTGCTGTGCTGCACTGTGATGTCCATGAGAAGAATGACATTCATATCCATAATTATGCATTTCTGTGTAGTAGAGATCAGGGACCCATGATGTAATTCTGTTACCGTAATTCCGTTACCGGGTGTAAATCCACTTCACTTAACATAAAAAACTGATGGAGATTTTACTGTAATTCCGTTACCAAGTTTGCATCTGCACAGTTCTTTCACTAAATTAGTTTTTGTAACATTTTCAGTAGAAATTGTTAAAAGTAGTCCTTGTCCATAGATTTGTATGGTTTGTTAAAAAAACTGACTTGAAGAGTAATTCCGTTACAGTGGAATTGCCCATTAGCAGTATGTGATGGGAGAGCACACTGTAAACCTCAATGTGCTGTCATGACTCAAAACGTTTTAGGAAACCTGTCGCACTTAATATATCTAAGTACAGTTGCTTAAAGTGAGTTGTATCAGCTTGACATTTTTGAGTAACCCCCACACTAAGCCACGCCTCCACCATAATTTCCCAGTGTGCCTTGCTTTTTCGAGTGCGTGGTAGAGGTACCACCCATGACTGTATTTGTTAGTGACAGAGAGAGGTTGTTGAATTTCTTAATTTTCAGTTCTGTGGCCTATACTGAGTGAGTTAGTAGGGAGATGTATCCTAATAATTGAGGTATTTATGAGAATACATTGCATATCTCATAAGGCCATATTTTGAGACATAGCCTTACCCTAACAAAGTGGCACGAACAGTGGCAAAAAATCCTGGTTGAAGGATTTCCAGGAATCTTCCAAATGGGATTTCTGTAAAACCTGGGAAATTTACCAGAATTTTACAACCCTCCCGGCAAATCACATGATGCCATCTTGCAAAGTGATGTGTAATTCCTATTGGAATCCAGCCAGAGTTAGGAGAGCCAACAGTTTAAAGTTTTATTAATCTGCAACCAGCATTCATAATGACTGCCAGGGTTTGGAACAGCGTGAGGCGACTACGTTAGCCATTTAAACTGGAACAACCATTTCAGTAAGGAGAGCAAAAAATCTGACTAAATGATTGGATTATTTTAGAAAAATGTATGATATTTATCTTTGTATAGCACAATATGAATCAATCAACCACTCAATGTACATGCAAAACACAGATATTAAAAACTTTTTTTTTTATCAACCTGCAGTAGAGCGTGCTGAAAAAAAATAGAGTTGACGTGACTTCTCATTTAGTTTTGAGTCAGTACCACATAAACATTCTAAGTAACAATGATTTTTCATTGACTTTGAGTTCAACTTTCTAGAAATATTTGAGTTACAAATGCCTTGGGGTTTACATTGTAGAGTAGAGTAGGGTCTCTGAATGTTATGCTCATAGCTAGACTATTGACCAGGATCGTTGGACATTAGTGTACATTGGCACAAATAGAACATGAGAGGGTGTTCTATTTGGTTTTTAACAAAGCAGTGCTTTAATTTTTAACCACCAATAAAAGGGAAGCGGTGGACTTGATTGATTTTAATCTAGAGATATTGATAGGCTTCATCTAGGATCCTTGTTGGGGAAAATCAACGATAGGGTTCAAAAGACCCCAGTACTAGAAGTAGTGCTTTCTCCTTTATGTCTCATAATCAAGGAGAAATACAGACAGGGACAGAAGCACATTTATGTGCAGCAAAGTATGAATAGACAGAAAGAGAGGATGTTTAAGAAAAACAATGGATGGGATTAAAAAAGAGAGAGAGCAAGAGAGAGAGAGAGAGAGAGAGAGAGAGTATAAGGGGAGATAAAGATTAGAGTTTTGCACAGGTTTGAAGGAGACCGCCAGAGGGAAGAGACAGTGAGAGATAGAGACACAGACACAGAGAGGAGAGAGGAAAGAGAGTGGGGGTGTGTTTGCAATGGCTGCTGATGGTCCTACGATAGCCGAGACAGCAGACAGGTGACAGATGGAGGTCAGGTGACCCTGGCCAAAGCCAGACGGCTGAGTTGCCTGGTTGTGGTTGTGTGTGTGTGTGTGTGGTTGTGTGTGTGTGTGTGTGGTTGTGTGTGTGTGTGTGTGTGTGTGAGGGATGCTGTACTTCACCACCACACCATTCATCATGGTGTCTTCCCACTCACCTCTTAAACAACTCCAGCATTTACATCCCGAAAGCCAGAAAGGGCCAGCTGGATAACAAGCCACCAGCCACCACTGCCCAGAGGGTTGAGATAGCTCATAAAAAAAGGACTTACCCTACAGACAAATGTCTTGACAGGAAATAAATTGTCTGCATCCCAAATGGGACCTTATTCCATATGTAGTATAGTACATATGGGCCCTGATCAAAATTAGTGCACTACGTAGGAAATAGGCTGCTATTTGGGATGTTCAGATCTGTGACAAGTGATCAGTATTACCTCCAGGTTTGTCGGAATAGAGAAATAAAATAGTGTAAGATTATACAGATGCTGTAGGGTTGGTAACTATTTGTAGCAACACACCCCTTTGTCATGACTTACCTAGAGCCTGCACTACAGTGCCTAAGAAATAATAATTCACCTGGCATCAATAACAACAACTCATTTAAATTGAACTGCAGAGCAATTTACAGTATTTGGTTTGTCTGTCTATGTTAAAGTCATGCTTTACCGAGATGAGTGGATGTGTTTGATTGGATTATTTGAATGCCTGACATGGTTGTCTGTGTCTGGTTTGATACCTGCTACTGGACTGAGGCGATCAATGCAGTCACTTGTAATGCTGTTCCAGAGACACTACTGTATAATTGGAGAGACACTTAGCCAGTCCAATTTGTCTAACCCTCCTTCAGCTTGATAGATGACATGGGTTAGCGTGATAGCTCTTGCAATCTTCTGTATGTGGGAGGTAAACAAACAAGTCATACTGAAAGTCGAACACTGACAGGAGTGAAATATAATTACACAACAAAACACAAAATAATCACAGGATTGATAGCTAGATACAGTAATTACACTTACACATAGTAGTAATGAGGCTGATGGGTTACTGTTTAGGGTAACAGTTGGCCCAGGCCCTGTCACACCAGGAAGTGAGAATTCCCCTGGAGACAGTTTAACAATGAGTACACTGGTGTGTCATTGGATGCTGGTCTCCAGGGCTCCATTCCCTAATGGTGACACACTTTTCCTGATGAAGTCACACTGTTACGATGGTTTGGGACTGTAACTGTAACACGCTTTTAGGAGGGAGCAAGTCGAAACGTATGCCAGTGTGTGGTCTATTAAGACATGTTGTCATGAGTTCAAAAATTAATAAAACAAAACTTGAATTGCAAATTCAAGTATATCCAAGTATATTATATCCAAGTATATCCAAGAATATCCCCTCGCTCTTCCTCTCTCTAACTCTTCATCCAAATGGCTCCTCTAAACAGTGTCCTTTCACTAGCTAATAATAGCTGAGTGTTCAATTCTCTCCAGTCCCTTTAGAGATGAAGGGCGGGGATGGAGGTCAGTTTAAGATGCTGTTTGTGGTCCCCAGGGACCATCCGTCTGAATCGGCCGCACCATGGGACATAATGTCCCTCCTCTGGAGCCCGCAGCCTGGAGGATGGAGCCGGCAGGACCACCACGGGGTGGAAACACATTTCTTTCTCTGTGTCTTTATTTCATTTAACACTCAGCCAGACTGACGGTGAGACTGAGAAAAAGAAAGAAACTAGAGCGAAGCCGTCCTGCAGTCACTCATCCACCTGAGTGAGAAGTGTATGAGGAGGAGGAGGCTGAGGAGGTGTGAGCATGGTAAATCGCTGACCGCACAGGACCTGACAACAAGTGAGATTTCCATCGCAACTGGAGACGACGGCAGGCGTGTGGGCAGCTCATATCGCTGCCCTCCCTTTCTCCTCCTCCTCCCCCTCCTCCCTTTTCTTTCTTTCTTTCTTTCTTTCCTTCCCTCCCCCTCCCTCCACGGCACGGATGAGTTACCGCCTCGATATTTCATTATCACTTACCGCCGAGCCTGATCAAGACTGCTATGCTGCTGCTGAGAGAGACACTCAATTTTCCATTTTGTTTTTTTAATAACATACCTGAGAGTCCTAGCTGAAGCTTCTAAATCTAAATTGGAAAATGCTGGCTGAAATATGATGTGAACAGAACAGAGCTGGACTGTTCCGAGGCTATCCAATCAGCTGTAATGAGGCCCTTGTGCCAGTAATAAACATGTGAACCAGATGGGGCCGTTACGAGAGTTGGCCGGGCCCCTTACGTCCGTCTGACAGAGAGAGAGTGTACAGGCCCCAGGCCTTTGCCTTGCATTGTCTCCCAACCTAACATCCTTTTGTGTGAAGAAACCGACCAACCCGACTTCTGCAATCACACTCCTCTCGCCCTGCGACCAGACCAAACATTCCTCTCCTGGACTTTTATTGCATTGGTTCTCCAAGACAAACAGTAATAAAGCCCATGTAACCATGGATACTCAAGGATCAAACCTTTTTTCTCTCTATCCCTCGCAACCCCTATAAACCGTATTTTCTTTAGAATCTAAATCGTCACAGTCAGTCTCTTATTTTTCTAGCCTTCTCAAGGTTATATGGAGAGAGTGTTGGAAGGAATATAATGTAACAAGATAGTTATTTTGTCAACGTGCTGTCGTAAGAGGCTCTGTCAAGGACAAATAGTCAACATACTGGATCAGACTGTGATTGTTAACCTTGATTTTAAAACATTTCTTTACAATGACTATTATGAGGCGAGAACAATAAACCGGTCCTGTGAGTCTCTTTTTTATAACACATACGATCACAGTCGGACAAATGCAGTATAAAAGTGGAGACTTTATGTCTTGACAAAGCCAACTAATAAACACATTGGATAATTAAACAGACATGGGGAGGAGGGTTGCATTCTCCAGAATCACTGTCTGTGTCCCAAATTGCAACCTATTCCCTACACACACTATGAGCCCTGGTCAAAAGTAGTGCACTTTGCAGGGAAAAGGGTACCATTCAGGATGCAGACACTCAGTCCACATGAACCTAGCAGCTCATCTATTAGTCCTGTCACTATCTCTCTTCGGGTCAGAGTTCATGAGAATGCCCTCTGGTCAAACAGTGTTGTAAATTCACCCATTCCAACAAACACATCTAGATGAGTCAAAATACCTCTGCTGTTTCCATTTCTTTAACATTAAACTTTGACATACTGTACATATTTTGCTGTGACATTTATCTTCAATCATTTTCTGTCTATGTAGAGACAGTAATGGATTTACAGTAACATGACTGATAGAATGTGTCAATGAGAGAGCAAAGGGGGTTGTGAGGACAAAGGTGGTTTACAGCCAGCCCATCAGACTAGAGCTCAAAGTTGATGATTCTCCCTGAGGAGGTACATGACAGGGATGTCATAGATTTTCCTAATGCCTTATGTTCTCAGTAATAATAGTGTGTGTGTGTGCGTGTGTGTGTGTGCGCGTGTAACTACATCCTGTTGAGAGGTTCTCTGTAATGATAAGGTTGGTTGTTGGTTGGACAACAGGGACTCCTACAGTGCTTCTCCCATGTGGCGGAGACAAGGGATCCTCTACTAAATAGACAGTCATTAGAGTGTTTGTAGCCTCTGGCTCTGCCAAGGTGTGATGAGAACGTTTACGGTTCAGACTGAGATCTTTATGTGGCTTTTACTATGGTTGTAATCCAAACCAGAAGGTGAAAATATACTAACTTTGTGTGTCTATTGGTCAACGCTAGCTACAGTATGTATGACACAATATACTCAGTATTCGTAAGTGACAATAATTAATATGTTAAGCACTTCAAGACATACTGTTTGGTCTGGTGTCCCGGAAACAAATTAAGCCTAGTCCTGGACTAAAACTTATTTCAATGGAGATTCATGAAACAATGTATCATGGCGCCGGAGAAGAAGGCTGATGTTTTACGTGTTCCTATTCAATTGTTTTTTTTCTTTCGTTTCTTTGCATTTTATAACTTTAAAAAAAAACGTATTTTGTACATGATGTTGCTACTACCGTCTCTTATGACCAAAAATAACTTCTGGACATCAGAACAGTGATTACTCATCACGAACTGGCAGAAGCTTTTCTTCCCTTTAACGAGTCCGACGAGCACGACGTGGAGGACATACTGCTTTCCCGGGAACAGGCCCAGATCCCTGTCATTTGCGTGAAGAGAAGACGGAGAAAAAGAGGACGGAGGTCGGGCTGCCTTCTGAGATTTCGTAGGCGATCAAATAAACCCCCACTGCCTTCCATTCTACTAGCTAACATGCAATCATTGGAAAATAAAATCGACGACCTACGAGGAATATTAACCTACCAACGGGACATTAAAAACTGTAATATCTTATGCTTCACGGAGTCGTGGCTGAACGACGACATTATCAACATACAGCTGGCTCGTTATACGCTGTATCGGCAGGATAGAGCAGCGGCGTCTGGTAAGACAAGGGGAGGCAGACTATGTATATTTGTAAACAACAGCTGGTGCACGACGTCTAAGGAAGTCTCAAGGTTTTGCTCGCCTGAGGTAGAGAATCTCAAATCAAATCAAATTGTATTTAAATCGCATGATAAGCTGAGAGAGTTTTCATCTGTATTTTTAGTAGCTGTCTACATACCACTACAGACTGATGCTGGCACCAAGACGGCACTCAATGAGCTGTATTCCGCCATAAGCAAACAGGAAAACACTCATCTAGAGGTGTTTCTATCAGCATGTTAAATGTGCAACCAGAGGGAAAAAAAACTCTAGACCACCTTTACTCCACACACAGAGACGTGTACAAAGCTCTCCCTCACCCTCCATTTGGCAAATCTGACCATAATTCGATCCTCCTGATTCCTGCTTACAAGCAAAACTTAAAGCAGGAAGCACCAGTGACTCGATCAATAGAAAAGTCGTCAGATGAAGCAGATGGTAGGCTACAGGACTGTTTTGCTAGCACAGACTGGAATATGTTCCAGGATTCTTCCGATGGCATTGAGGAGTATACCACCTCAGTCATTTGCTTCATCAATAAGTATATCAATGACGTCATCCCCACAGTGACTGTACGTACATACCCCAACCAGAAGACATGGATTACAGGCAACATTCACACTGAGCTAAAGGCTAGAGCTACAGCTGCTTTCTAGGAGCGGGACTCTAGCTTATAAGAAATCCCGCCATGCCCTCCGACGAACCATCAAACAGGAAAAGTGTCAATACAGGACTAAGATCGAATCATACTACACCGGCGCCGACACTCGTCGGATGTGGCAAGGCTTGCAAACCATTACAGACTACAAAGGGAAGCACAGCTGAGAGCTGCACAGTGACACGAGCCTACCAGACGTGCTAAAGTACTTCTATGCTCGCTTCAAAGCAAATAACACTGAAACATGCATGAGAGCACCAGCTGGTCCGGACGACTGTGTGATCACACTCTACGCAGCCGATGTGAGTAAGACCTTTAAACAAGTCAACATTCACAAGGCCGCAGAGCCAGATGGATTACGAGGACGTGTACTGCGAGCATGCGCTGACCAACTGGCAAGTGTCTTCACTGACATTTTCAACCTCTCCCTGTCCGAGTCTGTAATACCAACATGTTTTAAGCAGACTACCATAGTCCCTGTGCCCAAGAACACTAAGGTAACCTGCCTAAATGACTACCGACACGTAGTCTTCATGTAGCCATGAAGTCCTTTGAAAGGCTGGTCATGGCTCACATCTACACCATCATCCCAGAAAGCCTAGACCCACTCCAATTTGCATACCGCCCTAACAGAGGGCATTTTTCTCAGGTTTTTGCCTGCCATATGAGTTCTGTTATACTCACAGACATCATTCAAACAGTTTAGAAATGTCAGAGTGTTTTCTATCCAATACTAATAATAATATGCATATATTAGCAACTGGGACTGAGGAGCAGGCAGTTTACTATGGGCACCTCTGGGCACCTTTCATCCAAGCTACTCAATACTGCCCCTGCAGCCATATTAAGAAAACTTTTTATAGTCCCGTACCCCTTCAAACTTTCAACTTCCAACTGCGTACCCCCTCTAACACCAGGGTCAGCGCACTCTCAAATGTTGTTTTTTTGCAATGATTGTAAGCCTGCCACACACATACGATACATTTATTAAACATAAGAATGAGTGTGAGTTTGTCACAACCCGCCTCGTGGGAAATGACAAAGAGCTCTTATAGGACAGGGCACAAATAATAATATAATAATAATCAATAAGTTTGCTCTTTATTTAACCATATTACATATAAAACCTTATTTGTTAATCGAAAATTGTGAATAACTCACCACAGGTTAATGAGAAGGGTGTGCATGAAAGGATGCTCATAACTCTGCAATGTTGGGTTGTATTGGAGAAAGTCTCAGTCTTAAATCATTGTCCACACACAGTCTGTGCCTGTATTTAGTTTTCATGCTAGTGAGGGCCGAGAATCCACCCTCACATAGGTACGTAGTTGCAAGGGGCATTAGTGTCTTAACGGCGCGATTTGCCAAGGCAGGATACTCTGAGCGCAGTCCAATCGAGGAAATCTGGCAGTGGCTTCTGATTAAATAAATTCCATTCTACTAGCTAACATGCAATCATTTGAAAATAAAATCGACGACCTACGAGGAATATTAACCTACCAACGGGACATTAAAAACTGTAATATCTTATGCTTCACGGAGTCGTGGCTGAACGACGACATTATCAACATACAGCTGGCTCGTTATACGCTGTATCGGCAGGATAGAGCAGCGGCGTCTGGTAAGACAAGGGGAGGCAGACTATGTATATTTGTAAACAACAGCTGGTGCACAACGTCTAAGGAAGTCTCAAGGTTTTGCTCGCCTGAGGTAGAGAATCTCAAATCAAATCAAATTGTATTTAAATCGCATGATAAGCTGAGAGAGTTTTCATCTGTATTTTTAGTAGCTGTCTACATACCACTACAGACTGATGCTGGCACCAGTCCAATCGAGGAAATCTGGCAGTGGCTTCTGATTAAATAAAATTTTCAAAGAACCGCTTGTTGTAATTTCGATGAGGCTCTCATGTTCAGATATCGGTAAGTGGACTGGAGGCAGGGCATGAAAGGGATAACGAATCCAATTGTTTGTGTCATCCGTTTTGGAAAAGTACCTCCGTAATTGCGCACCCAACTCACTCAGGTGCTTAGCTATATCAAATTTGACATAGACCGTAATCTTGAGTTCATTTGCACACAACAAATCAAACAATGATGGAAAGACCTGTGTGTTGTCCTTGTTAATGCAGACAGAGAAGAGCTCCAACTTCCTAATCATAGCCTCAATTTTGTCCCGCACATTGACTATAGTTGCGGAGAGCCCCTGTAATCCTAGAAACAGATCATTCAGGTGAGAAAAAACATCCCCCAAATGTATAGCCCAGTTGGAAGAATTATTAGTTGGACTGTTTGAAAACGTGAAAATAATCATATATATATATATATATATATATACAGTTGAAGTCGGAAGTTTACATACACTTAGGTTGGAGTCATTAAAACTTGTTTTTCAACCACTCCACAAATTTCATGTTAACAAACTATAGGCAAGTCGGTTAGGACATCTACTTTTTGCATGACACAAGTCATTTTTCCAAAAATTGTTTACAGACAGTGTCACGTTCCTGACCTGTTTTCTGTTAGTTTTGTATGTGTTAGTTGGTCAGGACGTGAGTTTGGGTGGGCAGTCTATGTTTTCTGTTTCTATGTTGGTTTAAGGGTGACCTGATATGGCTCTCAATTAGAGGCAGGTGGTTTTCATTTCCTCTGATTGAGAGTCATATTAAGGTAGGTGTTTTCACACTGTTTGTTGTGGGTGGTTGTCTCCTGTGTCTGTGTCTATGTACGTTGCGCCACACGGGACTGTTTTCGGTTTGTTTGTTCGGTTGTTCGGTTTATGTAGTCTGTTCCTGTTTCATGCGTTCTTCGTGTCATGTAAGTTCTTATGTTCAGGTGCGTCTACGTCGTTTGTTGTTTTGTAGTTTGTTAAAGTGTTTTCGTGTTTTTTCGTCTTTTATTTAATAAATCATGTCATATCAAGAAGCTGCATTTTGGTTCAATCCCTGCTCCTCCTCTTCGGATGAAGAGGAGGAGGAAAGCCGTTACAGAACCACCCACCACACCAGAACCAAGCGGCGTGAATTCGAGCAGTGGCCTGCTACACAGGAATCCTGGACATGGGATGAAATATTGGAGGGAAAAGGACACTGGGCTCATATTGGGGAATATCGCCGTGCTTGTGAGGAGATGGAAGCAGCGCGAGCCCAGGAGCGGGGGTATGAGGAGGCAGCAAAGAGACGTGGCTGGAAACCGGAGAATGAAGCTCAAAACCGCAGATATGAAGGTACGCGGCTAGCAAGAAAGCCCGAGAAGAAACCCCAAACATTTCTTGGGGGGGGGCTAAGAGGTAGTGGGCCAAGGGCAGGTAGGAGACCTGCGCCCACTTCCCAGGCTAACCGTGGAGAGCGGGAGTACGGGCAGACACCGTGTTACGCAGTAGAGCGCACGGTGTCTCCTGTAGGTGTGCATAGCCCGGTGCGGGTTATTCCACCTCCCCGCACTGGTAGGGCTAGATTGAGCATTGAGCCAAGTGCCATGAAGCCGGCTCTACATATCTGGCCACCAGTACGTCTTCTTGGGCCGGCTTACATGGCACCAGCCTTACGCATGGTGTCCCCGGTTCGCCTACATAGCCCGGTGCGGGTTATTCCACCTCCCCGCACTGGTCAGGCGACGGGGAGCATACAACCAGGTAAGGTTGGGCAGGCTCAGTGCTCAAGGGAGCCAGTACGCCTACACGGTCCGGTATTTCCGGCGCCACCTCCCCGCCCCAGCCCAGTACCACCAGTGCCTACACTACGCACCAGGCTTCCAGTGCGTCTCCAGAGCCCTGTTCCTCCTCCACGCACTCTCCCTATGGTGCGTGTCTCCAGCCCAGTGCCTCCAGTTCCGGCACCACGCACTAAGCCACCTGTGCGTCTCCAGAGCCCTGTACACACTGTTCCTTCTCCCCGTACTCGTCCTGATGTGCGTGCCCTCAGCCCGGTGCCACCAGTGCCGGTACCACGCACCAGGCCTATAGTGCGCTTCGAGAGGTCAGTGTGCCCTGTCCCTGCTCCCCGCACTAGGCTTGAAGTGCGTGTCTCCAGTCCGGTGCCTCCAGTTCCGGCACCACGCACCAGGCCTACAGTGCGTCTCAGCCGGCCAGAGTCTGCCGTCTGCCCAACGGCGCCTGAACTGTCCGTCTGCCAAGCGCCGCATGAACTGCCCGTCTGTATTGAGCCTTCAAAGCCGCCCGTCTGCCATGAGCCTGCAAAGCCGCCCGTCTGCCATGAGCCTACAGAGCCTTCCGCCAGACAGGAGCCGCTAGAGCCTTCCGCCAGACAGGAGCCGCTAGAGCCTTCCGCCAGACAGGAGCAGCCAAAGCCTTCCGCCAGACAGGATCAGCCAGAGCCATCCGTCTCCGCAGCGCCATCTGAGCCATCCGTCTCCGCAGCGCCATCTGAGCCATCCGTCTCCTCAGCGCCATCTGAGCCATCCGTCTCCCCAGCGCCGTCTGAGCCATCCGTCTCCCCAGCGCCGTCTGAGCCATCCGTCTCCCCAGCGCCGTCTGAGCCATCCGTCTGTCCCGAGTCATTAGAGCCGCCCGTCTGTCCCGAGCCGTCAGAGCCGTTTGTCAGTCAGGAGCCGCTAGAGCCATTCGTCAGACAGGATCTGCCAGAGCCGCCAACCAGACAGGATCTGCCAGAGCCGCCAACCAGACAGGATCTGCCAGAGCCGCCAACCAGACAGGATCTGCCAGAGCCGCCAACCAGACAGGATCTGCCAGAGCCGCCAACCAGACAGGATCTGCCAGAGCCGCCAGTGAGCCATGAGCGTCCAGAGCCGCCAGTGAGCCATGAGCGTCCAGAGCCGTCAGCCAGCCATGAGCGTCCAGAGCCGTCAGCCAGCCATGAGCGTCCAGAGCCGTCAGCCAGCCATGAGCGTCCAGAGCCGTCAGCTAGCCATGAGCGTCCAGAGCCGTCAGCCAGTCATGAGCTGCCCCTCAGCCCAGAGCTGCCATTTATCCAGAACTGCCCCTCAGTCCAGAGCTTTCTCTCTGTCCGGAGCTGCCCTTCAGTCCGAAGTTGCCCCTCTATCCTGAGCTACCTCTCTATCCTGACCTACCTCTCTATCCTGACCTACCTCTCTGTCTTGAGCTATCTCTATGTCCTGGTGCTGCCCCTTGTCCCGGTGCTGCCCCTTATATTAAGGTTACCATTAAAATTAAGTGGGTGTAAAATGAGGGTGGTCATTCTAAGGGGGAGACGTAAGCTGGGATTGACTATGGTGGGGTGGGGACCTCGCCCAGAGCCTGAGCCACCACCGTGGTCAGATGCCCACCCAGACCCTCCCCTAGACTTTGTGCTGGTGCGCCCGGAGTTCGCACCTTGAGGGGGGGGTTATGTCACGTTCCTGACCTGTTTTCTGTTAGTTTTGTATGTGTTAGTTGGTCAGGACGTGAGTTTGGGTGGGCAGTCTATGTTTTCTGTTTCTATGTTGGTTTAAGGGTGACCTGATATGGCTCTCAATTAGAGGCAGGTGGTTTTCATTTCCTCTGATTGAGAGTCATATTAAGGTAGGTGTTTTCACACTGTTTGTTGTGGGTGGTTGTCTCCTGTGTCTGTGTCTATGTACGTTGCGCCACACGGGACTGTTTTCGGTTTGTTTGTTCGGTTGTTCGGTTTATGTAGTCTGTTCCTGTTTCATGCGTTCTTCGTGTCATGTAAGTTCTTATGTTCAGGTGCGTCTACGTCGTTTGTTGTTTTGTAGTTTGTTAAAGTGTTTTCGTGTTTTTTCGTCTTTTATTTAATAAATCATGTCATATCAAGAAGCTGCATTTTGGTTCAATCCCTGCTCCTCCTCTTCGGATGAAGAGGAGGAGGAAAGCCGTTACAGACAGATTATTTCACTTATAATTCACTGTATCACAATTCCAGTGGGTCAGAAGTTTACATACACTAATTTGACTGTGCCTTTAAACAGCTTGGAAAATTCCAGAAAATTATGTCATGGCTTTAGAAGCTTCTGATAGGCTAATTGACATCATTTGAGTCAAAGAGAGATTTACCTGTGGATGTATTTCAAGGCATACTTTCAAACTCAGTTTCTCTTTGCTTGACATCATGGGAAAATCAAAAGAAATCAGCCAAGACCTCAGAAGAAAAAGTGTAGACCTCCACAAGTCTGGTTCATCCTGGGGAGCAATTTCCAAACGCCTGAAGGTACCACGTTCATCTGTACAAACAATAGTACGCAAGTATAAACACCATGGGACCACGCAGACACGTTCTGTCTCCTAGAGATGAACGTACTTGGGTGCAAAAAGTGCAAATCAATCCCAGAATAACAGCAAAGGACCTTGTGAAGATGCTGGAGGAAACAGGTACAAAAGTATCTATATCCACAGTGTAACAAACTTAGGCGTAGTGGGTGCGGAGTCAGGTGCAGGAGGCAGAAAGTTCTGAATAGCGCTTTTAATCAGCACCGGGCAAAATAGTACATACAACGAAACTGCGCGTCATAAAACAAAATGCCCAAAACAGGAAACAAACCAAGAATGCACTACCCCACATACAAAGTGGGAATAAACAAGCCCGCATGAAGAGCAGGCGGGCCTACCGACTTAAATAGCCAAACTAAAAGTCTAAACGAGAAACAGGTGAAACAAATCAGGCCAAACCAACAGAAAAGGGAAAAAGGGATCGGTGGCAGCTAGTAGGCCGGTGACGACGACCGCCGAGCACCACCCGAACAGGAAGGGGAGCCACCGTCGGTAGGAGTCGTGACACACAGTAAAACGAGTCCTATATCAACATAACCTGAAAGGGCGCTCAGCAAGGAAGAAGCCACTGCTCCAAAACCGCATAAAAAAGCCAGAATATGGTTTGCAACTGCACATGGGGACAAAGATCGTACATTTTGGAGAAATGTCCTCTGGTCTGATGAAACAAAAATAGAACTGTTTATGTTTATGTTTGGAGGATAAAAGGGGGAGGCTTGCAAGCTGAAGAACACCATCCCAACCGTGAAGCACGGGGGTGGCAGCATCATGTTGTGGGGGTACTTTGCTGCAGGAGGGACTGGTGCACTTCACAAAATAGATGGCATCATGAGGGAGGAACAATATGTGGATATATTGAAGAAACATCTCAAGACATCAGTCAGGAAGTTAAAGTTTGGTCGCAAATGGGTCTTCCAAATGGACAATGACCCCAAGCATACTTCCAAAGTTGTGGCAAAATGGCTTAAGGACAACAAAGTCAAGGTATTGGAGTGGCCACAAAGCCCTGACCTCAATCCCATAGAAAATTTGTGGGCAGAAACTCAAAAAGCGTGTGTGAGCAAGGAGGCCTACAAACCTGACTCAGTTACACCAGCTCTGTCAGGAGGAATGAGCCAGAACTCACCCAACTTATTGTGGGAAGCTTGTGGAAGGCTACCCGAAACGTTTGATCCAAGTTAAACAATTTAAAGGCAATGCTACAAAATACGAATTGAGTGTATGTAAACTTCTGACCCACTTGGAATGTGATGAAAGTAATAAAAGCTTAAATAAATCAGTCTCTCTACTCTTATTCTGACATTTCAAATTCTTAAAATAAATTGGTAATCCTAACTGACCTAAGACAGGGAATTTTTACGAAGATTAAAATTCAGGAATTGTGAAAACTGAGTTTAAATGTATTTGGCTGAAGTGTATGTAAACTTCCGACTTCAACTGTACATCTATATTGTTTAATGTGAATCACACTTTTGTTTGGCGTACCTCCGACGGCACGTAGCCCTGGGGTAGGAATCCCCAGTTTGGGAATACCTGATCTAGCCCAAACACAGGAAATGGTCTTGTCTGTTTTTTTAACCAAGTCTCACTGAGGTCAGAAGACCCTTTTCACGAAGGAGACCTGATTATCTAGTTGCCTTAAGAGTTGAATCAGTAGATTGCATTATCTTGTTGACATATCTCGCATGTCGCGTGCAACAACAGGGTCACTTAGCAACCTTTGCTCCCTGTTCTGGGTATAGCTAAGACTAACAGGAGTGAAAGTGCTGCATCAGTCTCGCACAAAAGCCTTTTGACACACACAGATGATTCTGAAAATCCCCTTTTCAGTCTCTTTGAATCAACTGTAATCCTGTTGAGCCACACCACAGTACCCTAAACACACTAATGGACAATAATCAGTTCTTGAGGAGAGCTAACTCTCAGCTCTCTTTTCTCTCACCAGACAATGAGAGGATATGACACTTTGTTAACAAGCAGAGAGTGGTAACTGTATTTTGGTGATCCCTCATCGCCGTGTCTGGTTGACAGTCTTTTCACATTGAGTGGGGAAATACACGTACGAACACACACTTGAGCACACACACTTGAGCACACACAGACACACAGACACACGCACATATTCAGAGCAGCGACAGAGGGTGATTAATCACCTAGTCATTAGCCACGCATCGACAAGTTGAAAGCCTTCCACATCTTTGATTAGGATGAGCGCGTTACAGAAAACAGAATGTTTAATCAAAATCCACACTAGGTGCTGTCTCTTTCTCTCTCTCCCCTCTTTCTGTATTTCTATCTCTCTCTCACTCTCTTTCTCTCCCCCATCTCCAACCCCCGCTCCATATCTCCCTTTCAATCTCCCACTGCTTTGTCCGGATGGTTTTTACAACAGTGGAGCCACAGCCTAGCACAGTGGGTAGGCCAACAATAAAAAGTTTATCAAATTTGGGTTGGCACTGAGACCTGCCTGCCTCACTGAATTGAAAGCAGACCTAAAGCTGCACCTGGTATCTGTGGTTGAGTCTCAAATGGCACCCTATTCCCTATATGGTGCCCCCCACAGGTCCCTGTTCAAAAGCAATGCACTATATAGGGAATAGGGTGCCATTTGAAACATGCACTTTACCTCCATTACCCACGGTTGAGAATGAGAAAGATTGTGCTGCCAGGAAAATTATGTGGATATCCACCTTAAGTGTCCATCACATTCAGACCCTCCAAAGCAATCTTAGGGTGCGCTCTCCCATTCGGCTGGTATGGACCCCCCCCCCTCTCTCTCTCTCTAGCATATACCAATAGACTTTCAGTCATTGTGCTAATGCTAATTAGGACTGGCTCACAAAACTACCTCTAACTTCCTTCATACTGGACACAGAGACATAATAATGGTATCCACAAGTTCATCTCACTCTGGGGAAGTAGCTAAATGGCCCCATTGCCAAAATCCTAAAGTATCCTTTTAAAGAGCCACGTGTGTTTTTCTGATGCTCATTAGAAGAAAAAAAAGTCAGTCTTGGATGTGTGTCTCCGCATTAATGGTTAATGATGTTTGTCCCCCATGAGACACTGTAGAGACAGAAGCCTATTTCACTTCCTCAAAATCCCCAGAATGAATCTAAGATAACTCAAGAAATATGTAATTATTTTTGACAATTTTGCAGAGGGCGTTTTAGTTGCGCAAATGTACATCTAACTACGGTGTTTGGTGCAGTATTTCTTAAGTTACAAAAATGTGCGACGTGTTGTCTTATGTAAACAAAGTCGGAGCTGCTTGGCAGGTCTGTCTCACTGTCCATGCTATTGGATAGAGAGCAATCACTGCAGCTGTTCGTCCCATGTTAGTGGGCAAATGGACATCGTCAAATCAAAACCTCGACCTTAATTTACCCCTTGTGACTGACGGATGTTCCAAACTTCCTTTTAGATGAGGCGATCTTTATGACCAAAGTTATCCTATTTACACTTTGTAGTCAATTTTGACACTAGAATAAGGGTTTCTGACTCAAATCAACCACATAGGTCGCGGGGACACAGACTTTTTGTCTCATGGTCTGACAAACACCACTTTAGCTTGGCCACTTTCCACCGCAGATGCAGGAGGCAGTGGTTTGAGACGAAGCCCATGCAAAAACCCCTGATATCTCTATCTTAAACTGACTGGTTTTGATGAGGATTCTTTATTATGTTACTTATTATGCACCGGCGCATCAATAGACTCTAGGGGGCAATCACTGGTCTCTCTCCTCTCTCCTCTCCTCTGTTTCCCCACAGTATTGGCTTTCCTTATTACAGCTGAACTAGGAACCTGCTCAACTCAGCCTCCCCAAGTTCTTAATACTTGTCATTTTTTAAACTTTTGCATTTGACATTTGATTCTTGATTGATATTGATCTGCAACGTTGAGGACAGTTAGTGTGCAAGCATTTCACTCTACCGTGTGCACGTGACCAATAAACTTTGATTTGATTTCACTTACACGCACGCACGCACGCTGCACGCACGCACGCACGCACGCACGCACGCACGCACGCACGCACGCACGCACACACACACACACACACACACACACACACACACACACACACACACACACACACACACACACACACACAGTCAGGGCAAGAATTAGGTTCTGTGACATCAGACAGGCAATCATCCACTATCAGTACCTTGTCCTTGGGGTAGAATCACCTCGGTTGCCTCATCGCAGAGCCCAAGCCTGAAGACTTGCCATCTCAACCCTTTTTAATCTCCTGTCTCTTTGATAAAATGTTGCTGGGTAGATCAGGAAAATATAGTATTTGCCCATTGTGTCATGTGCCAGTGCAACATCCATGTTTGCTCTCCCTTCCTGTCTTCTAGCTACAGCGGTCAGTGTGTTTAGTAGTGGGAGTGTATAATTGTTGATCCACTAATATTGAAGTTATTAGTGATACAATGTTGAGCCCTTGTGTTTAATTGACAGATCTGTTCATTAGGCCCTGAGCGGTTCAGTAGTCCATTAAATTGCCTGTTTAAATAGCCATCTATGCAAATAGCTATAGCATTGCATCATGTGTACAGTACTGTATTTTCCTTGGTTTATTACGCTATAAAACTTTACTACCCCATGAAATTACACATGGCCATTAATGCCAGCGCAGGAAACCTTAAGAGTGCAGTCATTTTCACCACATTAACACCTCTGGGCTACTTACAGAACAGGTTTTGTACGGAAGTTTAGTGGAAAACATATTATTGTGGTTTACGATTACTGTCCTGTGCTGGCTGTAAAATATTTATTTGAAAATGAGAACCAGATTTTTTTTTTTTTTATTTTTATATTTCTGTGTGTGTGTGTGTGTGTTTGCGGTGATCTCGTGGGAACTCATGTGATTTGAATGCGAAGTTAATGTGATAACATGTGATAACATAAAACTGCACGTGGTCACATGTTTAGGCATGCCAGAGCATGATCTCATGTGCAATTGATGTGAAATAAATGAGACAACACGGGGACGCAACATTTAAACATGTGATACCATGAATATTGTACTGTCATTTTACAGCTAAATGAAGGTGTTAATGTGAAAGGACAGTATGATGCTGTATGCTTATGACACAACCTAACTTGGGATTTGAACTCAAAACCTCTTGGTTGCTATCTACCTGAAGCTCCTGCTGTGCCACCAGTTCTCTGTAATGGAGATTGGCTATATATATTTACTGCCAATAATATGCTTCTGTGCTTTGCCTAAAGTTCCAGTAAAAATGAAAGTAAATATATACCAAAAAAAAGGTGTTCTTTCTATAAAGTTACAGCATGCTGCTGTATTCTTGTAGTGGGACTTACCCTTAAATGGGACTTGAATGTGCAATTGCTCAGTTTCTAGCAACCTGAAATGTCCCTCTACAGTGCAGCTACACCACCAGATCCGTGACTGTGAAAAAGATATGAGCCACTTATTGGCAAGAATGCATTTCTGCACTTTGCTGAAAACTGCCCAGAATCAAATAAATAATTGTCCAATTATCACCACCAAGGTAACATTAATGTAAAACTAGCAGTACTCAAGGACACTTGATGTCATAAAGTATACAAACATTCTTTGGGGATTTAAACTTGCAATTGTATTCTGTTCATATACACAAAGCTGTCAGTTCTGCGACCTTGTTAGAGGCTGACATGAGTGCACATACTCCACAAGAGCCAAACAATATTTCTCCTTTATAACTGGTCACCATGTCATTGTCGTAGTCAATTTCCTACCAGACCATCAGGTCAGTGAGTGTGATGGTTTAGCTACAGTAAATTATTGAAAATGAAACTTCACCTTTCTGTGAACCAGCTGCCATTAAGTGCTTGATTGTCACAAGCCCTTACACAGATTGGATAACTAAACAGTATCAAAACAGGCGCTCAACTTTCACCAATACAATGATAAAATCACTTAAACTGGTACAACATTCTGACGGTTGGCACAAATGCAACATATTTTCGACTATGCCTCCAAATATGCTAATGTGCCTCGCCAGCACATTGAACCACCTACATTTCAAAGTGCAGTATAGCCGCGTTCACATGCTAGTCGGAACTAGGAAACTCTGACATTTCTGACTTGCTAATTTATTGAACGTGGCACGTGATTAACTCACAACCAGTTAGCAAGTCAGACATTTCCTAGTTCCCGACTAGCTTGTTAACACAGCATCATGCTCCGTTCATAAACAAGTGGGAAGAAGGAATCTACGACATACGACTGGAAGAAATCTACTTGAATGGCCCTCCAACTTGTAATTACTCGTCTATCATCCTTAGCTCCCACTTCTCCCACATGCTGACCTCTGACGTCACCTACTAAGGAAGTTACCTTTATAACAGCATTTTTGGCAGTTCAATGCAATAACAAAACATTATTAATAAAAGCAATTCATTAGTATGGTTTTTGGATACTATAATGTGTTTACACGGATGATAGCTGTACTTTTAGTTTGTGGTTTACGCAGCTTGTTGGCCAATCACTATTTCTCAATTCAAACCACGTGAATGCATCCAACTGGAAAACATGTACACAGCATTAAATTGAATATAGGGTAGAAAATGTTACGTTATACTAGGTTATCTGCACATGTACCCTATAAGGTACCGACTAGTACCATGTGAGTTTCTATGTGTACCTCTGAAGGTCCCTTATGTGTACCTTTGACCTTTTTGTACACCAGAGAACAACACTGTACAGTAACGCAGTATTCTTGCCAATAAATCTGTGGTCAAACTCTGTCATGGCCACAGCCACAGTCCTAGTTGCGTCCCAAGAGTGCTAACCAATGTTGAGGTCAACTTAATTAAAGTTCCAGTCAATTCAGAAAGTAAACCCAATTCCACTTCCTAATTTTGCAGTATTGAAAATAATTGGAATAAGAATTGGAATTTCTGTGTACTTCCTGACTACAGTTCAAATCAAATCAAATCAAATGTATTTATATAGCCCTTCTTACATCAGCTGATATCTCAAAGTGCTGTACAGAAACCCAGCCTAAAACCCCAAACGGCAAGCAATGCAGGTGTAGAAGCAAGGTGGCTAGGAAAAACTCCCTAGAAAGGCCAAAACCTAGGAAGAAACCTAGAGAGGAACCAGGCTATGAGGGGTGGCTAGTCCTCTTCTGGCTGTGCCGGGTGGAGATTATAACATAACATGGCCAAGATGTTCAAATGTTCATAAATGACCAGCATGGTCAAATAATAATAATCACAGTAGCTGTCGAGGGTGCAACAAGTCAGCACCTCAGGAGTAAATGTCAGTTGGCTTTTCATAGCCGATCATTTTTATTTCACCTATATTTGTCATTAAGAGTATCTCTACCGCTCCTGCTGTCTCTAGAGAGTTGAAAACAGCAGGTCTGGGACAGGTAGCACGTCCGGTGAACCGGTCAGGGTTCCATAGTCGCAGGCAGAACAGTTGAAACTGGAGCAGCAGCACGGCCAGGTGGACTGGGGACAGCAAGGAGTCATCATGCCAGGTAGTCCTGAGGCATGGTCCTAGGGCTCAGGTCCTCCGAGAGAAAGAAAGAGAGAATTAGAGAGGGCATACTTAAATTCACACAGGACACCGGATAAGACAGGAGAAGTACTCCAGATAGAACAGACTGACCCTAGCCCCCCGACACATAAACTACTGCAGCATAAATACTGGAGGCTGAGACAGGAGGGGTCAGGAGACACTGTGGCCCCATCCGATGATACCCCCAGACAGGGCCAAACAGGCAGGATATAACCCCACCCACTTTGCCAAAGCACAGCCCCCACACCACTAGAGGGATATCTTCAACCACCAACTTACCATCCTGAGACAAGGCCGAGTATAGCCCACAAAGATCTCCGCCACGGCACAACCCAAGGGGGGGGGCGCCAACCCAGACAGGAAGATCACGTCAGTGACTCAACCCACTCAAGTGACGCACCCCTCCTAGGGACGGCATGGAAGAGCACCAGTAAGCCAGCGACTCAGCCCCTGTAATAGGGTTAGAGGCAGAGAATCCCAGTGGACAGAGGGGAACCGGCCAGACAGAGACAGCAAGGGCGGTTCGTTGCTCCAGAGCCTTTCCGTTCACCTTCACACTCCTGGGCCAGACTACACTCAATCATATGACCTACTGAAGAGATGAGTCTTCAGTAAAGACTTAAAGGTTGAGACCGAGTCTGCATCTCTCACATGGGTAGGCAGACCATTCCATAAAAATGGAGCTCTATAGGAGACAGCCCTGTCTCCAGCTGTTTGCTTAGAAATTCTAGGGACAATTAGGAGGCCTGCGTCTTGTGACCGTAGCGTACGTGTAGGTATGTACGGCAGGACCAAATCGGAAAGATAGGTAGGAGCAAGCCCATGTAATGCTTTGTAGGTTAGCAGTAAATCCTTGAAATCAGCCCTTGCCTTAACAGGAAGCCAGTGTAGGGAGGCTAGCACTGGAGTAATATGATAATTTTTTTTGGGGGGGTTCTAGTCAGGATTCTAGCAGCCGTATTTAGCACTAACTGAAGTTTATTTAGTGCTTTATCCGGGTAGCCGGAAAGTAGAGCATTGCAGTAGTTTAACCTAGAAGTAACAAAAGCATGGATACATTGTTCTGCATCATTTTACATTGTTCTGCATCATTTTTGAACAGAAGGTTTCTGATTTTTGCAATGTTACGTAGATGGCAAAAAGCTGTCCTTGAAACAGTCTTGATATGTTCGTCAAAAGAGAGATCAGGGTTCAGAGTAACGCAGAGGTCCTTCACAGTTTTATTTCAGACCTCGGCGTTACTCTGAACCCTGATCTCTCTTTTGACGAACATATCAAGACTGTTTCAGGGACAGCTTTTTGCCATCTACGTTTAATTGTCAGATTCAATAGAAGATCTCTTTGTTTCTTGGGACCTAGAACAAGCATCTCTGTTTTGTCTGAGTTTAAAAGTAGAAAGTTTGCAGCCATCCACTTCCTTATGTCTGAAACACAGGCTTCTAGCGAGGGCAATTTTGGGGCTTCACCATGATTCATTGAAATGTACAGCTGTGTGTCATCCGCATAGCAGTGAAAGTTAACATTATGTTTTCGAATGACATCCCCAAGAGATAAAATATATAGTGAAAACAACAGTGGTCCTAAAACAGAACCTTGAGAAACCCCGAAATGTACAGTTAATTTGTCAGAGGACAAACCATTCACAGAGACAAACTGATATCTTTCCGACAGATAAGATCTAAACCAGGCCAGAACTTGTTCGTGTAGATCAATTTGGGTTTCCAATCTCTCCAAAAGAATGTGGTGATCGATGGTATCAAAAGCAGCACTAAGGTCTAGCAGCACGAGGACAGATGCAGAGCCTCGGTCTGACGCCATTAAAAGGTAATTTACCACCTTCACAAGTGCAGTTTCAGTGCTATGATGGGGTCTAAAACCAGACTGAAGCATTTTGTATACATTGTTTGTCTTCAGGAAGGCAGTGAGTTGCTGCGCAACAGCTTTAAAACATTTTTTTGAGAGGAATGGAAGATTAGATATAGGCCGATAGTTTTTTATATTTTCTGGGTCAAGGTTTGGCTTTTTCAAGAGAGGCTTTATTACTGCCACTTTTAGTGAGTTTGGTACACATCCGGTGGATAGAGAGCCGTTTATTATGTTCAAGGAGGGCCAAGCACAGGAAGCAGCTCTTTCAGTAGTTTAGTTGGAATATGGTTCAGTGTGCAGCTTGAAGATTTAGAGGCCATGATTATTTTCATCATTGTGTCAAAAGATATAGTACTAAAACACTTGAGTGTCTCTCTTGATCCTAGGTCCTGTAAAGTGTGTGTGTTATGAATGTATTAACTTTCAAAATGCCCTACTGTACTTCTGACAAGCTAAAGTACACAGCAGAAAAGTTCACAGAACTTTACATTCAGTGGGTAATACTGTTGTCAAAGCAATATTCTATCATATCTAACCCCCCCATTCACAATGCCCTCTCTTCACACTAATTGCTTTTTACACAATCTTCCTCTTGTGTGTCCTTTTGACATTTCCTCATCTTGTTTTAGAAAGAGTTCACAAAGAGAGTAGGAAGACAATGAGCCATTCATGCTTGTCACTATGAATGCAATGCATTGAAAACAGATAAAGACACTATGAAATTAGAGAAAGAACAGGGTTTTTAACAGGTGAGCATAGAGGAGTAGTGTAGAGAACCAGCACAGTAGCCAGTAAATTACTGTAGGTTTACTGGTCTGTTACTGTAACACAAATTTCAAGCATATTACTGGAACACCTGACTACAGTAACATGCTGTATTTCTAGAATTACAGTGCGTTACTGGAAGCACGGTGGTTAGTAAACTGTAGCAGATTTACAGTGCAGGCAGCTAGTGCCAGTGACAGCCAGTATTTATGTTACACGTATTTGATATATGTAATTCAATACTTTCAATACCTGTTTTGTAATTTGTAGTTCACTGGCCTGAACTACAATTCATGTGGTCTATTTTGAAACAGATTAATTATAATACTTTTTTTTTATTTTTTTAAATACAAATATATACTTGCAAGTAGCCATTCATGGTAACAGTGACATAATATTTTGATTTGCTATGACTGTGGTATAATCTTGTTTACCTTAGTTTAGTACACTGATTGTAAGTCGCTCTAGACAAGAGCATCTGCTAAATGACCAAAATGTAAATGTAAAAATGAACAACTGCAAAGCACAATGCTGGGTATTATTATAATGACCTCCACCCCCAAACAAGGCCAAATTTGATCAAAATACAAAGTTTGAGTAGAATAATACCCAGCAGTGAGCTTTGCAATTTTTACATGTACATTTTGGTAATTTAGTAGACACTCTTGTCCAGAGTGACTTACATTCAGTGCATTCATCTAAGTTGATAAAAAAAAAACACATATCACAGTCATAGGAAGTAAACATTTCTGTAACCGTTACTGGGAATGTTGTTGTAGTTAAAGATATGTTGGTCTTCCAAAGATCCTCTATTTGTAACAGGATAACTTTTGGATGTATCCTTACTCATCTATGGCTAGTGCAAAGTGCATTACCGTAATATTCACATTAACTTGCCACCAGCTTCCAGTAACTAACAGGAAAATGTACAGTAATGGCACAGTACAATACTGTAAATTGGTTCACAAACCCCCCCCCCCAAAAATGTAGATTACTGTGTAGTTTACCAATAAAATGGTCTGACGGTGAAGTGGACATGCTCGGTATCATATCCCGAAAGAAAGAAATTATCTCATTACAATACATTTTAAATATAAAAATATATCAGATCTTGCTACAGTTGAAAGGAAAATACCTGGAAAAATCACACTAGTTAATTCTTTAGTCATATCCCAGTTTACTTATTTGCTGATGGCCTTGCCTACACCTAGCAACTCGTTTTTTTAAATTGGCAAGCCAGACAAAATGAAATGGGCCTATTTATATAATGAATATGAATTTGGAGGGCAGAAATGATTCAATATTAAAGCATTAGACCTCTCAGTAAGGCTTCAGTCACACTAAAGTTATACTGAAATCTGACCCCTTTTCCATTCATTCAGATTACAACCTCTCACTTTCGGTTATTTGAAAATGAAATAATCTCCAAAATATAGCTATTTTTATAACGAGCCATAGAAAGTTGGTTGCAATTTAAATGTAATCCACCAGAAAACACAGATATTACCTGGAGATAACTCTGCAAATAGCACTGTTGGGTGATTTGAAAGTCATAGTCAATCGATCAAAAACACAATAGTACTTTTAGCAAAAAAATATATATTTCATTTACAATCTGTAGAAATTATGAGAATAGAAAAGTTCAGAACTTTTGTGAAACATCACAGCACAGTTGAAAAATATATATCAAATAGAAATCAAAACTGTATGGTGTTCAGAAATAGATGTTAGGGTTTGAGTGGAGCTGAAGAGTGGGACTAAAAATAACAAGATAACTAATGTAAAATATATTGTGTCCGTAAAATGTATATAGTATGTATAAGCTGGAAGTAGAAGCCTAAGTGTTGTTGTCCATGAGTTTATTCCAATTCGGGGAGGGGTGTTAGGGTTAGGGAGAAATAATAAAGGAAAATATATTTTAAAAATAAATATATACAGTACCAGTGAAAATTTTGGACACACCTACTCATTCAAGGGTTTTTCTTTCTTTATTTTTTATACTGTTTTCTACATTATAGAATAATAGTGAAGACATCAAAACTATGAAATAACACATATGGAATCATGTAGTAGCCAAAAAGTGTTAAACAAATCAAAAAATATTTTACATCTTTCAAAGTAGCCACACTTTGCCTTGATGACAGTTTTGCACATTCTTGTGATTACAGGCCAAAAACAGATTAAAATGACATAATATTCAACCATTAAATGTGCATGGCCCACTGTCACTCTGATCTGTCCCCGTTCTTCTACCTACATTCTACCTACATTACATTACATACAGTAAGGGCACTACTACCACATAGCAATTCAATTGGTACATCATTCTCCCTAATTGGTTCAACAAGTATAGCCACTTACAAGGCACGCCACTAAATATGTTAATGAGCCACCAATTCTTTCCCGTCCCACACATTTTTTCCACAATGCACCATAATTTACAGAATGCTGCAGTAAGCATACAGCAAAACGCAATACAGTACTTCATTGTTAAATTGAATGGTAATAAAATGACAGCAATTGTTAAAAACTCAAGCCAAGATAGGATGAAGTAAAAACTCTGCACCATTTTCCCACGTGCATCTCCATCCCAAATCTCCCCATTGCCCCCCCCCCCCCAACAAAAAGGACCAACAAAATGGTCCTTTGTTTGTATGTGTACAGTATTTCACACTATGTCGATGTATAAATCGGAGTATAATGCTTGTATAGATGTCAACCCAAATACATGTTCATGTCATCGTCATCAATCAACTGCATTACAGTTAAAAAAGACTACCACCACTGATTTATGTATGCTAGCTATGCTACCAGCTTATACGAACGGGAGTTAGCATTTAGCAGTCACTTCTTCTAAACCTGAAAAGGAACAACTTTTAAATGTTATGCAGAGAAAAGGCTAAATATACTGAACAAAAATATAAACGCAACATGCAACATTTTGAAATATTTTACTGAGTTACAGTTCATAGAAAGAAATCAGTCAATTCAAATCAATGTATTTGGCGCTAATCTATGGATTTCACATGACTGGGCAGGGGCACAGCCACCTACTGGGTAGCCAGGCCCAGCCAATCCGAATGAGTTTTCCCCCACAAAAGGGCTTTATTACAAACAAAAATACTCCTCAGCACCCACCTCCTCAGACAATCCCGCAGCTAAAGAAGCCTGATGTGGAGCTCCTGGGCTGCCGTGGTTACACGTGGTCTGCGATTGTGAGGTCGGTTGGACGTACTGGCAAATTTTCTGACAGACTTTGGAGGCAGCTTATGTAGATAAATGAACATTCAATTCTCTGGCAACCGCTCTGGTGGACATTCCTGCAGTCAGCATGCCAATTGCACACGCCATCAAAACGTGAGACATCTGTGGTGTTGTGTTGTGTGACAAAACTGCACATTTTAGGACTTTTATTTTCCCCTGCTCAAGGATCACCTGTGTAACGATCATGCTGTTTAAACAGCTTCTTGATATGTTACACCTGTCAGGTGGATGGATTATCTTGACAAAGGAAAAATGCTCACTAACAGGGACGTAAACTAATTTGTGCACAACATTTGAGAGAAATAGGCTTTTTGTGCATATGGAACACATGAAACATGGCGCCAACCCTTTACATGTTGCGTTTATATTTTTGTTTAGTATATACCACATCAGATTTTAGTAACCACATGATGGGCCTTTTACAATACATATATCATGACGGATTTGACAAATATCCACTTTGTTAGATCAGATTTGTTGAATGTGAGCCAATGCGGCTTTCTTTATCCCATCTATTACCATTACCTCCCTGATCTCTTTCCAGGAGTTCAAACTAATTTGTGTCTTTGGAATCCATACACAAGGTATCATAAAGATGTCTTTTATTTGTGAACTTTTTTCTAATAGCCTTTCGTCACAGTTCTCCAAGTTTGTTGTCAAGGAAGTTGAGTTTGTGTTTATACAGGATGTACCGCCCCCACCTATCGTCAACCAATCATGTCAATGCGGAGCTATACAGAGCTATGCGGAGCCCTCCGCAGTGTTAAAAAACATGGGAGGCGCATGTCATCGCCGCGCAGAGCTGGATTTGGCATCCGCAAGCCTGCGGAGGCTCCACAATAGCGTCACCCCCTCCGTACGGAGCCTCTGGACCGCATTATCGGATCGAGCATAAATCGTTTTTTAGGAACATAAAAGCAGATATATGCAGTTAGAAGTTCTCTTTCCTTTGACCTTGATGCCAACCCACCATGTTATGTCCTCTGTATGCTGACTGTACTTTGCTGTTCTGCCTGTCTGACAGTTGATTTGACTGTTGAGTTGGGGTTTGCAGCCTTGCCTTCACAGTTTCCCAGAATCAGCAGCTATGAGACTTGAAGACAACAGAGAGGCAGTAGAGGGGGTTGTTGGTGTGTTACCTAGCTACTTGTCTGTGTGTCCCAAATGGCACCCTATTTCTTATATACAGTAGTGCACACAGTTTGACCAGAACCCTCTGATCAAAAGGAGTGCACTATAAAGGGAATAGGGTGTCATTTGGGACACACAGCCTGTGGATGTTGCCTTTCTTGCATAATCCCATGTCTGTTTTCAAATGGAGAGAAACTGCTGATGAAGCTTGCGGTGTAGAACAATTACAACAGAGAGAGAGAGAGAGAGAGAGAGAGAGAGAGATGGCACTTCTCTGCCCTTTTCTTTTGGTATATCAATGTATATTCCTGACAAGGCAAGGCAGACTTTTCTTTCCTTGGCAAGTTTGTGTTTTTCTGAGTCACATTTCTGACTGGATCAGCATGTTAATGAAAGGTTCTTTGTAAGTCTTTTAAGATCCTTTCCAAAGGCCATGTTTAAATGAATTCTACCTGGCTGGCATAGCCAATAAGTGACATCTCAACTGCTTAGTCTTGGTGTCAGTTAACCAGTCACATGAATAATAGTTAACTTAGGGCCAATGATCATAAGGTTGCTTAAGAGTTCACAGCCTTTTCACCTCGCTCAAGCTGCACAGTTAACTCAAATCAAAGGAAGAGGTATGTCCACGAGATCTGCTTTGACAGAAGAAAAACATCCTGGCAAGAGATTGAGTGCTCACTCCATGCCTCCGACTTCCACCAAACCCATTTATCACATTCACCTCCTCTCCTTCATTCTCCCTCTCCGTCTGACTCTCTCCACCACCCTCCATCTGGCTGACCACCAGATCTATTCTGGACCAAGAACAGCACTGAAGCCTGTGAGATACCCCAGGCTAGGCCCATGTACATCCAGAATGGCACCCTATTCCCTATGCAGTGCCCTACTTTTAACTAGGGCCCATAGGGATCCTACATAGGCAATTGGGTGCCATTTCAGATGCAGCCCAGTCAGGCTAGGTCCAAGAACCAGCACCACCTGGAAGACAATAAACAGGGTTTTAGACCTAGCTACATGACCTCTAGACTGCTCCAGTGAAGAGTCCTATCTCTTAAAGTACTGTTAAAACCGGCCTCCAGCTTTTTCTCCTCCTCGCGCAGCATGAAAGCGGTTTTACATTTGTAATTTACTTCTGTGGAAATCGTTTCTGACCAGCTGTTACCGTATGCATGTCAGGGGCTAAGGCTCGCTTGCATTGGAACAGCAGGAGGCCGCGACACATCATGCCTGTGTTTTATTAGGATACAATAGGGAACCAAAATGAGAACATTTGTGTCAGTAATTCCCATTCACTAGCATACGGTGCAACATTTCTTCGTAATGAAGCATATGTTAGGTCGCTTTAATCATTGTAGTGCATTGAACTTCATGACGCCTGTAGCACTGAATTAATTTAACTCTGAATGAACAGGACTATTTCAGTTAAGTCATGCTTTGTGCAATGACTTCCTTCCTTATAGAAAAGCAGAAATCAGTACTCAGAACTCCTTTCTTTGCGGACGGGTCTGACTGGAGGAAGTAAGATCAGGTAGTATGGGAAGAGAATTAGATAACCTCCGCGGCCCAGACCCAGAGGTTATTACTGTGTGCTGAGCAACTTGACCTCTGCGTCTTCATTATGAAACCGTGCTCTGCTGCACACCGTTACTCAGGCTGGGTGTCTTATATGACACACTGACCTCCAAAGATTACTTTCATTACGTGTCTTGTTAGTCTTACCGGGGGCGTTTTCTATGTGTAGCAGGGACTGGAGAACCATATGGGTTTTCACTTTCAGAGTTGTTGTGTCAGTGTTGTATCGGTGTTGTATCGGTGTTGTATCGGTGTTGTATCGGTGTTGTATCGGTGTTGTATCGGTGTTGTGTCGGTGTTGTATCGGTGTTGTATCGGTGTTGTATCAGTGTTGTATCGGTGTTGTATCGGTGTTGTGTCGGTGTTGTATCGGTGTTGTGTCGGTGTTGTATCGGTGTTGTGTCGGTGTTGTATCGGTGTTGTGTCGGTGTTGTATCGGTGTTGTGTCGGTGTTGTATCGGTGTTGTGTCGGTGTTGTATCGGTGTTGTGTCGGTGTTGTATCGGTGTTGTATCGGTGTTGTATCAGTGTTGTATCGGTGTTGTATCGGTGTTGTATCGGTGTTGTATCGGTGTTGTATCGGTGTTGTATCGGTGTTGTATCGGTGTTGTATCGGTGTTGTATCGGTGTTGTATCGGTGTTGTATCAGTGTTGTATCAGTGTTGTATCAGTGTTGTATCGGTGTTGTATCGGTGTTGTATCGGTGTTGTATCGGTGTTGTATCGGTGTTGTATCGGTGTTGTATCAGTGTTGTATCAGTGTTGGTGTGACGGGTTTTTGTTGTGCGACTGATGGTAATTCTGTTTTGAAATGGACAGTTAAGCGGAGTAAGACTGACTACAATTTGATGATTGAGACAATTTGCTGAATAATTCCGACAATCATGTGCATATGAAATAAATAGCACTGGTAACATGACACATGCCTGAGGAACTCCTGTATTGGCTGGCTATCATTAGATATAGATGACTTAGCAGACACACATACTGTAGGGTTCCGCATGACACAAAGTTAATAACCCATGAAATCAAACTGTTATGTTTTCCCATGTCTTGGATTCTTGGCAAGAGATCTCAGTTTTGAAAGATGAGACAGCACCCTGATAAGCAGGGCTGGCATCTGTGTTAGTGTTTCACCCGTTGCTTCCCAATAGTGAAACTAAACAGTGTCTGGCGATGTAACGACTCAAGGCAAGTCTTTAGTGTGCAATAAGTGAAGACGAATCCCCACCTGTTCCCTTAAATTAATTCATGCATTTTTCAAAAGAATGCAAATTAACGTGACTGAGTCTCCCAACAAAATTCCGTTAGCAAAAGACACTGACTGTAAGAGTAATTAACATGAAGTGAATGAGAAGAGGCATGTTGTTTTGGTTGTTTTGGATGAAAAAAAATTGCTTTTCCTTTGTACATGCAGCAACTGCTTCCTACGCTCACAGAAACGGGTGCCCTGATAGATCTACCGTTTATAGTTTTCTGCTTCAGATGAAAGACTCAATGCCTTATCACAAACACACACATTTGGTTTGGCAATCTACCGTTACAGAACGGTAACTATTTCTCAAACGTCTCTCGGTACGGCAATGCTGCTCTCTCTCTCTCTCTCTCTCTCTCTCTCTCTCTGTCTCGCTCTTTCCCCTCTTTCTCTCTCTCTCTCTACCTCCATCTCTCCATTCCTCTCTCTCTCTATGCATGCGAGAGCATTGTAAACAGAGGTGAATTCCTGCCATTGAATTGCCAACATCTTTCTTCACACCAGTCCTCTCATGCAAAACGCCTGTCGCTGTGAAGCCTGTGTGAAAGCTGCTGTGGAAAACACTGTATCCTGCTGCTGCTGCTGCAGTTGGCTCTTTACAAAGGAGACCTGGGACTCCACACATCCTGCGTGGCCCATTCCTGTCATTTCCTCCTGCCATTCAAATCCCACAGACCTCTTTTCAGCCTTCTTTTACCCGCCGACATCTCACCACTAACAGGAACCGGATCTATACAGTAACTACATTCATCCCCAGTAGTGTGGTAGTACAGTACATAAAAGAAGATTTGACACCTACACCATTGTCCAGAGAGGATATAACACTTCAACACTAAAAATGTAATTGTTTACGCAGCTTTGTCAATCAAATTAAATGTACTTCAAAAAGCCCTTTTTACATCCACAGCTACAGTTTTCATAAAGCGCTTATACAGTAACCCGGCCTAGCTTGTACGGCGCTTGTGTCTGCGATCTAGACTATAGATCTGGGTTAAATGCTCAAATAAGTTATCAGCATTGCGTTATGTTAATTAGAGATTTAGAGATAGCAAAGAGCTGCTCCTTAATGACGTCCCATGGGTTCAACATGGTAATCCTGCCGAGCGCAAAGAGGGTTATTTCCAGCCATCTGTGTATTCATGTGTACTCTCTACCAGCGTCTATGATACTCTATGAGCATTCTCAGAGGAAACACAGAATCTTGCATATTCATAATTATGCAAACATGGCCCAAAACAATATTTTCTTATTAAAACAAACAAACAGATACAGTAGGATTATTTTGAGTCATTCTTGAGTGGGACTCACATAAGTTATTTATGTCTTATACGTTGCTTTGAAAATGTCAAACCTCATCAAAGGACATAGCACAGACAACAGTTGCTGAAAACACCATATCTTCTCCCATATACAATATACCAAGGAAAAACCAACACACTCTCTTGTGTATTTATTTGGACATGAACACAATGGAAACCTTCCAGAACAGTCAACATTCTCACCATTCACCTTTTTTTTTATTACCAGAAAGGATTCACATCCTGCTTCACTTATTTTTTTCTGTCTTGGGAGACCCGTTCTGACATTAGATAAGAATCACCTGAATCGAGAGACAGAGCAACACAGAGAGAAGTAGTACGAGGGAGATGCCCTGTCATGTTCCACACAGAGGCTTGTCTTTCATCCCTGCTGCCTGTTTGTCCACAGGGGAGGTGAGAGGATCTCATGTTCCAGCTGCTGCTGTCATGGTCACCCCGCTAGTACTCCAACAAACACAATCCTACAAAACAGCATGAGATAAGTTACCGCAGTGTATCTTAGACGTTGTTTTGAAAATTCAACACAGCCCTCTAATAGTTATGTTGCATGTAGAGAGAGAAAGAGTCAGAGAGAGAGAGAGAGAGAGAGTCAGAGAGAGAGAGAGAGAGAGATAGAGAGAGAGTCAGAGAGAGAGAGAGAGAGAGAGAGAGAGAGAGAGAGAGAGAGAGAGAGAGAGAGAGAGTCAGAGAGAGAGAGAGAGAGAGCGAGTCAGAGTCCGACATGCTTGACGTGGTTTTTCCTTTCTCCGTTTTCTATTTTGACTCACGTGTCTCTTGCTGTCCTCTTTAACCTGTTCCCAGCTGTAACACGATTCCTGCTGATGTCTATCAGGACTGTCATTACAACCCTGGGTTTTCTCTTCTCAGAGTCAGATAGACAATTCTCTTTCTCAGCTGATCCCGTCGGCTCAACCCAACCACCACCACCAACCAGACCTGGGTTCAAATAGTATTTGTTAAACACGGAAGTGGGGCTTGATTGAGTTTGCGTGGCGCAATTAAACCAGTTGAATCGATCCTAACGGGAATAATATGTCCATCAGATGCTCAAGGTAGGATCAGTTAAACAATCAGAAGAGAACCATGGCGCTCTCCCAGATGCTTGGCTGGTGCGCAAAACCCACGAATTCAGACAAACAAAGAGGTGTAATGGGTTTGCCCTCAGAAATATGTTGCGTAAAGCTTACTTCATTATTCAATGTTTTGAATGTTTTACTGCATCAGGGATAGCGTACACAGACATTTCAGCTTTACGGCCTTCTTCAGTGTGTAGGTACAATTGTCTTCAATTCAAATTAAACAGAAGTTTTTTTTAAATAAATACTATTTGAATCCAGTTCTGCCCCGAACCCCTCCCCTTGCGACCACCATCTCCCACTAAATCCTCCCATCTGCCCTTAAGGTGATAAGGCAGCTCATCAAACTCTAAAAAGGTCAAGCAGTCCATCATCCAATTGGTTTTGCTGTACCGCTGGACAGATACATATGCTGGCGCAGACCAATGAGCAAAGAGTGGCCTTAGCAGCCAGATGTCAGGGGCTGTTTCCCAAATGGCACTTTATACCCTGTGTAGTGCACTACTTTTGTCCAGAGCTCTATGAGCCCTGGTCAAAAGTAGTGCACTACATGGGGAATAGGGTGCCATTTGGGATGCAAACAGGGTGTTCTGACGTGAAGGTGTTGATAAGGCTGTTTGAGTGTCTTCCGTAAAGGGCACATGTTAATATGTCTGGTGATTCTGAGATACCTTGGCTTAGTGAATCGTTAGATTGATCTGGTCAGAAGATATTCACACAAAAACTTTTGTCATCCCATCATTATCTCGCATAATTTCAACGTTTGGACAGAAATAATATCAGTAGGTGAAGGAAACTGTTGTCATGAGTGCTGCTTTCCCAGACACAGATAAAGACTTTGATTAAAAGAGTGCTTTCAATGGAAGTTCTCTGTGTCCAGGAAACCAGCCCTTCTTGTTTGACACCACCAATAGACTGTAGGTTTGACCGCAGGTTTAAAGGTTTCAAAAATGTATCGATATTTCTACCTGTTTTATGCTACCTTGTATAACCTAGAAATAAACCAGATCTTTAGATCTGAAATAGGTCTTCCTTTCTGCCTGATCACTCCTCTTTCCTCCTCGATTGAACTCATAACCTCTTGTTTCACTGCAATCAAACAGTCCTATGCAACCAAACTTTGAATGAGAGTGATTACGATTGGCCAGTTTAATAAGAGGCGGTCATTTTGTGGGAAGGAGAGTGGGTAAAGATATCTCATTAAGACAGCGTATGGGTAGTGGTGCTCATTTTGTACTACGCTATTATAGTAAAGAGTGCTAGCTTATTAATATAGGATCCTTCTCTCCATCTCCCTGATCATGTAGCTAGTACTTGGCTTAGCACCTGGTAGCAGTGTGGCTAATTCCACTTCCTTGATTGTCATTAGAGTTCCTCTGTTTCCCTCCTCCCAAAAAGCTATACTTCAATTAGCAATGCAGCAAAAACAAATCCTCTCTTCTTCTCTCTTGTGGATATCTGTAATCAATGATGCATGCATACAGCTGTGGCAATTATTCTGTGGACAGGAAAGTTGATATTGAGAAGACTTGATATTGTAATTTTTGCATGGCTTTGGGAATAGTTAAGATTCATAAAGATTGGACGATATGACAGAAAAGAAGCCATATTGTACACATTCACTCACTCATACATGCAAGACAACAGGCACATAAACATGCATGCTGGCCCACATGCTCTCACACCCTCACACACACATGTATGCGCAAGAAGGTTATAAATGGGTTCTATAATGAGTGCATATACCATACAAACATGATACATGATATCATTGACCATAATGCCGTGCCTGAAGCCCCAAAAAATAGCTGCGGCCCCGCCAAAACATACACACTGTACTGGGAAAAACATGTGTGTTACAATATTGCACTCTATTACATTGATCATATGCCAACAGTAGGTGTCTCATTTCATAGACTATTCTTGTGAAATCTCTATGTTCCAAAATTCATTTAGGCTGCGAATGTAGTGTGATAAATAGAAAGATAAAGAACATATGAAATCATGAAGAGCTGTGTTGAATGGCTTCTAAAGCTGCTATTTAAAAAGGCCGGGAAAGAAAAAAGGAGATTACATTCAGAATTTAAATTTGTTTTACTTAGAACAGGGTGCCAAATATACCCAACTCTACAAAAGTTACAAAAATATTGATAAAAATTCACTGGTCCGAACAGAATTTCTACTGGCCCATACATTGTATCGTTTTTAAATGCATTGGGGTAATGCAGGGCTTATAAGTTGGCATGCTTTCTCTATATTCAGCTATTAATAGGCTACATTTGGTTATTATCATAGGTATAAAAAGCTGTGTAATTGAATTTAGCAATGCAAGTCATTGCTCTATTCTTTAGAATTGCATTGTATTAATGGCATTCTTTTTTGTATCTAAGGGAGTGAACTTTATTTATAATAAGGGTTACATTGAGAAAATTGGACCTCTGAAATGAAAAAATCTCTTCAGCAAAATATATTTGACCTAAACCCTAATTGAATGCTTTAAAAAAAACAAGTGACCCTCCCCTTTACCCAAAATAATAATTAAAACAAAGTGGATAGCAGAGAACATGCCTACCGTTTAGCCTCACTTCTCGGACAGATGGCTGTGGGTTCGCAGACCACCGTGGACAAGAGTAGGCGTGGAAATATCTCCTTTATAGTAAAAGCCTTGCGTTAATCTATCATTCTATTTGCAGGTCCAAGAAAAACTTGCCTTTTATGAACACTTCATGCAATTCTACGTAGTTTTACTTATTAGAGTAACCTTTTTTTAATACCACACAAATTACCGAAATTACAGGCTAAGAACGGACAGAGATAGGCCTATGAGGTCATATCATATTTCTCCAAAGCCAAATCAGTGTGTTTGTTTGCAAAGAAACTGTCCCCGTTTGCAAATAATTAAATCTGCGACGTCATTAGGAATCTGAGTACCTTCAAAAGTTAGGCCTACCGATGCAGAAAAAAGTAAGCTGTAAAAAGTGTTTACCAAAAAGCTGTCTGGGTTTAAACATCTTATTTTGTACAGAAAGTGAATAGCTTAATCAATTGATAGCGACAGAATTAGATTACTTCCCAAGCAAAGTCAACCTCTGAATATTAAAGAAATGACACAATGACTTCCTGACGACCTGACTTCTTGACCTATCTCTCTCAGCTTGGACCCAGACATCCTTTTGGCCATTGTAAGAGACCTTATTCAACAATCTCTGTGAGGGACTCCAGCCGAGCCGTAATGTTAAAAGATCTGTTGTTCTCCTTATCCATTAAATTTTGGGGTTCAATTTGGAAGAACTATTTGCCTATAACACTGAATGCATTCGGAAAGTATTCAGACCCCTTCCCTTTTTTCACATTTTGTTACGTTACAGCCGTATACTAAAATTTATTAAATGAATTGTTTTCCTCATCAATCTACACACAATACCCCATAATGACAAAGCGAAAACAGGTTTTTAAAAATATATAATAATAAACCTTATTTACATAAGTATTCAGCCCGTTTGCTATTAGACTCGAAATTGAGATCAGTTGCATCTTGTTTCCATTGCTCATCCTTGAGATGTTTCTACAACTTGATTGGAGTCCACCTGTTGTAAAGTCAATTGATTGGACATTATTTGGAAAGGCACACACCTGTCTATATGATGTCCCACAGTTGACACTGCATGTCAGAGCAAAAACCAAGCCATGAGGTCGAAGGAATTGTCCATAGAGCTCCGAGACAGGATTGTGTCGAGGCACAGATCTGGGGAAGTGTACCAAAAAATGTCTACAACATTGAAGGTCCCCAAGAACACAGTGGCCTCCATCATTGTTAAATAGAAGAAGTTTGGAACCACCTAGATTCTTCCTAGAGCTGATCGCCCGGCCAAACTGAGCAATCGGGGAAGAATGGCCTTGGTCAGGGTGGTGACCAAGAACCCGATAGTCACTTTGACAGAGCTCCAGAGTTCCTCTGTGGAGATGGGAGAACCTTCCAGAAGGACAACCATCTCTGCAGCACTCCGCTATTCAGTCCTTTATGGTAGAGTGGCCAGATAGAAGCCACTTCTTGGTAAAAGGCACATGACAGCCCGCTTGGAGTTTGACAAAAGGCACCTAAAGGACATAAGAAACAAGATTCTCTGCCTGATGAAACCAAGATTGAACTCTTTGGCCTGAATGCCTGTAATGCCCGGGGTGTAGTGGAGGAAGGAGTCAGACGCAGGAGACAGAGAGTTCAGAGTAGCGTAATTTTAATCACCACAGAGGTGAACACGACGCCACTACAACCAAATGCCCCAACACACAAGGGGAACTAATAGTTCCGAAAATATAACGTACACGAACCGTGACATACAAGCATGTACAAACGGTACACAAAACAATCCCGCGCACCCAGGCGGGCCTGCTGGGTAATAAAGCCCCACTAATCAACCTAACTACAAACAGGTGTAACCAATAAACAAACAAGGAGGGGGAGGAAAAAATCAGTGGCAGCTAGTAGGCCGGTGACGACGACCCCCGAGCGCCACCCGAACAGGAAGGGGAGCCACCTTCGGTAGGAGTCGTGACAATGCCAAGCATCATGTCTGGAAGAAACCTGGCACCATCCTTACAGTGAAGCATGGTGGTGGCAGTATCATGCTGTGGGGATGTTTTTCAGCGGCAGGGACTGGGAGACTAGTCAGGATCGAGGGAAAGATGAACGGAGAAAAGTACAGAGAGATCCTTGATGAAAACCTGCTCCAGAGCGCTCAGAACCTCAGACTGGGATGAAGGTTCACCTTCCAACAGGACAACAACCCCAAGCACACAGCCAAGACAACGCAGGACTGGCTTCAGGACAAGTATCTGAATGTCCTTGAGTGGAGCAGCCAGAGCCCGGACTTGAACCTGATGGAACATCTCTGGAGAGACCTGCAAATAGCTCTGCAGCGACGCTCCCGATTCAACCTGACAAAGCCTGAGAGGATTTGCAGAGAAGAATGGGAGAAACTCCCAAAATACAGGTATGCCAAGCTTGTAGTTGTAAGGATCAACGCTGGTAGACAAGAAGCAGATACGGGGAGAACATTTCATTAGCAACGGACATAGGACAGGACAGCATCTGGACATGAACACATAACGACATTAATGCTGACACAGGGAACAAGCTGAGGAGCAGACAGAAATAGGGAGGGCAATCAACAAGGTGAAGGAGTCCAGGTGAGTCCAGGTGAGTCCAGCGAGCGCTGATGCGCGTAATGATGGTAGCAGGTGTGCGTAATGAAGGGCAGCCTGGTGCCCTCGAGTGCCAGAGAGGGAGAGCGGGAGCAGGCGACGAGCCTGCAGAGGGATGGGCGCTGGACAAGCTGGCTGTGGCGTAGAAACCAGACGAGCCGGCAACGGCGTGGGAGCCTGATGAGCCGGCTAAGGCATGGGAGCCTGACGATCCGGATGAGGCGTGAAAGCCTTACGATTCCGCTGAGGAGTAGGAGCTTGGCGAGCCTGCTAAGGCATGGAAGCCCGATGAACCTTCTGAGGCATGATGTGGGATGGGAGCCTGCCAACCCAGCCCGGGGCACGGAAACCTCTTGAGCCAGCTAAGGCATGAAAGCCCAATGAGCCAGCTGTGGTACCCCCTGTTCCATCGGTGGTGGCACCCGGACCCGACGTCACCAACAAAACTTAAACCTCCCTGATGCTTCGTATGGTGGTGTCAGCATTCTGTAAGGATCAACGCTATAGCAGGATTCAGATATTTAGACAACTAGATAATAGTTATAAATAAATAACCCATTCTTTCTACTACATTTGCTAGTTCTCTAATGGAATCAAGTGCAACTGTCAAGCAATAATTAGGGATTAATGCAAAGAAAACACTTTTTGCAGGAACAGCTACAGTGGTCCTCCTATACAAGTGGGAGAAAGAGTGACTTTGAGGTACTGGGTTAGCACGCACAGTAGGAACAACATACAGTAGAGATAATAGTAGGAGATAATAGTAGGTTTTGGGTCACTTAGACATTTCCTTGTTTTTTGAAAGAAAAGCAAATTTAGTTTTTGTTAAAATAACATTAAATTGATCAGAAACACAGTGTAGACATTGTTAATGTTGTAAATGACTATTGTAGCTGGAAACTGCAGATTTTTTAAATGGAATATCTACATAGGCGTACAGAGGCCCATTATCAGCAACCATCACTCCTGTGTTCCAATGGCACATTGTGTTAGCTAATCCAAGTGTATCATTTTAAAAGCCTAATTGATCATTAGAAAACTCTTTTGCAATTACGTTAGCTCAGCTGAAAACTGTTGTCCTGATTGAAGAAGCAATAAAACTGGCCTTCCTTTGACTAGTTGAGTATCTGGAGCATCTGCATTTGTGGGTTCGATTACAGGCTCAAAATGGTCAGAAACAAAGAACTTTCTTCTGAAACTTGTCAGTCTATTCTTGTTCTGAGAAATGAAGGCTATTCCATGCGAGAAATTGTGTCAACAGTGAAGAGGCGACTCCGGGATGCTGGCCTTCTAGGCAGAGTTCCTCTGTCCAGTGTGTGTTCTTTTGCCCATCTTTTTCTTTTCATTTTGTTGGCCAGTCTGAGATATAGCTATTTCTTTGCAACTCTGCCTTGAAGGCCAGCATCCCGGAGTCGCCTTGACGTTGACTGGTGTTTGGCGGGTACTATTTAATGAAGCTGAGGACTTGTGAGGCGTCTGTTTCTCAAACTAGACACTCTAATGTACGTGTCCTCTTGCTCAGTTGTGCTACCAGGGCCTCCCACTCCTCTTTCTATTCTGGTTAGAGACAGTTTGCGCTGTTCTGTGAAGGGAGTAGTACACAGCGTTGTACAAGATCTTCAGTTTCTTGGCAATTTCTTGGATGGAATAGCCTTCATTTATCAGGCCTGATGTGGCCTGAAAACGATACGTTTCAGGCCACTGTATTAGGCTAAAACTGGGCCCGCAAAAGAAAGCGCTATCAAATATGTATCGTCTATAATACATTTTATTTTAATGAAAACTTATTCACTTAGGATCTCACTTGGTGACAGCCGAAGTACTAAAAATAAATGAATGCAACAACTATATCTCTGTCACTCACAAACACAGTCATGAGTGGTACTGGTCACTCTAAAAGTCACTCGAAAGGCATCTTTGGAAATATGCAAATAAGGCTCAAAACCCTCCAGCTGGGCTATTCAGCGGCGGGAGAGGGGGCGGAAATGCTTCATCAGGGACCGCAGTTGTGCCGCACTTCACATGTGATGATATTTCACATTAAGTTTCACATGTGGATTTTCACAAGTGATCACATAACCTTTCACATGCGAAATCATGTGAAACCATGTGGTTTTGTAACACTTCACATGTAGATTTTCACACGATCACATAACATTTCAAATGTGGATAAAAAAAAAAAAGATCCTTTCGGATATCCCTTAAACGTCACAAAATAGACACACTGTTTTCAACTTGCATATTTGACACTCAATATTATTGTATATTTCCACAGCAATTATTACTCAACATATCCTCACCTAGGATTTGAACTCACAAGTTGAAGTTCCGATCTTCCTGCCCCACCACCATGGCTGTGTCAATGATTGATTTCACCTTTATTTCTACACTTCAATTTAAATCTCAGCGTTGTATAGTACACTCAAGACTTCAGGTCCTTAGAAAACTATGCAGTAATTCGTTTTTTTTAATGTATTATTTCTTACATTGTTATCCCAGAAAATCTTAAGTCTTATTACATACAGCCGGGAAGAACTATTGGATATAAGAGCGACGTCAGCTTACCAACATTCCGACCAGGAATACGATTTTCCTGAAGCAGATCCTTTCTTCGGACCTCCGCCCTGGACATGGGTTCTAATCGCAGAGGCCGACCCAAAACAATGTCGTCGCTGCAGGAGAGGCAGACAGAGCGGCCTCCTGGTCAGGCGAGCACCCCATCCACCGCTTCCGAGCATATTACTCGCCAATGTCCAGTCTCTAGACAACAAGGTGGACGAAATTAGGGCACGAGTTGCCTTCCAGAGAAACATCAGAGTTTGTAACATTCTCTGTTTCACGGAAACATGGCTCACTCTGGATGTGTTGTCAGAGTCGGTACAGCCACCGGGTTTCTTCATGCGTCGCACCAACAGAAACAAACATCTCTCTGCTAAGAAGAAGGGCGGGGGTATATGCCTCATGATTAACGGCTCATGGTGTAATCATAACAACATACAGGAACTCAAGTCCTTTTGTTCACCTGACCTAGGATTCCTTACAATCAAATGCCAACCGCGTTATCTTCAAAGATAATCTTAATATCTTTGATTAGAAAAGATAATATCTTTGATTATAGTCACAACCGTGTATATCCCCCCCAAGCAGATACCTCGACGGCCCTGAAAGAACTTCACTGGACTCTATGTAAACTTGAAACCATATAGCCTGAGGCTGCATTTATTGTAGCTGGGGATTTTATCAAAGCTAATTTGAGAACAAGGTTGCCTAAAATCTATCAGCACATTAATTGTTGCACCCGCTCGAGCAAAACATTGGACCACTGCTACTCTAACTTTCACTATGCATACAAGGCCCTACCCCGCCCTCCTATCGGCAAATCTGACCATGACTCCATCTTGTAGCTCCCCTCCTACAGGCAGAAACTAAAACAGGTCGTGCCCGTGCTTAGGTCTATCCAACGCTGGTCTGACCAATCGGATTCCACGCTTCAAGATTGCTTCGATCACGTGGACTGGGATATGTTCCGGGTAGCCTCAGACAATAACGTCGATGTATATGCTGACTCGGTGAGGGAGTTTATTAGGAAGTTCATTGGAGATGTTGGTCCCAATAAAACCTTCCCTAACCAGAAACCGCGAACCACCACATTTAATCATGGCAAGGCGACTGGAAACATGACTGAATACAAACAGTGTAGCTATTCTCTCCACAAGGCAATCAAACAAGCAAAGCATCAGTATAGAGACAAAGTAGAGTCGCAATTCAGCGGCTCAAACACGAGACATCTCACTCCCAGACAAACTTCTTTGCTTTCTTTGAGGACAATGCAGTGTCCCAGACACGGCCCGCTACCAACAACTGTTTTCTCTCTGAAAAGAGAAAACTTTTGACCAGTTAATAGCCTAACCACTGATCAATCAACATTATGGACTAAACATTCACATCCTGTTGCTGCAGGATTAGTTTTCTGCAACAATTCTACATCTGTATCTGGCTGCGTCAGGTGTGTGTGTGTGTGTGTGTGTGTGTGTGTGTGTGTGTGTGTGTGTGTGTGTGTGTGTGTGTGTGTGTGTGTGTGTGTGTGTGTGTGTGTGTGTGTGTGTGTGTGTGTGTGTGTGTGTGTGTGTAAATCCTGTGATTTTGATGCGTGATGAGCGATCGCAGCTTGACGGCTCCCCATGTAAAGAAAGAGAGACAGGTGGCGACGGGGAATCTGACAGGTTCACAATGAATAGTATGCAAATTAGGCTAAGGATTATTGTGTTTTACCGGTGTGCTTGAAGACAACCACCGGCGGCTGTCTTTCAACATGGCTGACGTGAGTAAAACATTTAAACACGTTAACCCTCGCAAGGCAGCCGGCCCAAACTGCATCCCTAGCTGTATCCTCAGAGTATGCGCAGACCAGCTGGCTGGTGTGTTTACTGACATATTCAATCAATCCCTACCCCATTCTGCTGTCCCCACATGCTTCAAGATGGCCACCATTGTTCCTGTTCCCAAGAAAGCTATTGTAACTGAACTAAATGACTTTCGCCCCATTGCACTCACTTCTGTCATCATGAAGTGCATTGAATAACTAGTTAAGGATCATATCACCTCCACCCTACCTGATACCCTAGACACACTCCAATTTGCTTACAGCCCCAATAGGTCCACAGACGATGAAATCGCCATCACACTGCATACTGCCCTATCCCATCTGGACAAAAGGAATACCTATGTAAGAATGCTGTTCATTGACTACAGCTCAGCATTCAACACCATAGTACCCTCCAAACTCATCATTAAGCTTGAGACCCTGGGTCTCGACCCCGCCCTGTGCAACTGGGTCCTGGATTTTCTGACGGGCCGCCCCCCAGGTGGTGAAGGTAGGAAACAACATCTCCACCCCGCTCATCCTCAACACTGGGGCCTCACAAGGGTGCATTCTCAGCCCTCTCCTGTACTCCCTGTTCACCCATGACTGCATGGTCATGCACGCTTCCAACTCAATCATCAAGTTTGCAGACGACAGTACAGTGGTAGGCTTGATTACCAACAACGATTAGACAGCCTATAGGGAGGAGGTGAGGGCCCTCGGAGTGTGGTGTCAGGAAAATAACTTATTTCTCAACGTCAACACAATAAAGGAGATGATCATGGACTTCAGGAAACAGCTGAGGGAGCACCCCCCCATCCACATTGATGGGACAGGAGTGGAGAAGGTGGAAAGTTTTAAGTTCCTCGCGTACACATCACGGACAAACTGAAATGGTCCACCCACACAGACAGCGTGGTAAAGAAAAAGAAACAGCGCCTCTTCAACCCCAGGAGGCTGAAGAAATTTGTCTCGTCACCTAAAACCCTCACAAACTTCTACAGATGCGCAATCGAGAGCATCCTGTCGGGCTGTATCACCACCTGTTACGGCAATTGCACCGCCCACAACCACAAGGCTCTCCAGAGGGTGGTGCACAACGTATCACTGCGGGCAAACTACCTGCCCTCCAGGACACCTACAGCACCCGATGTCACAGGAAGGCCAAAAATATCATCAAGGACAACAACCACCCAAGCCAATGCCTGTTCACCCCGCTATCATCCAGAAGGTGAGGTCAGTGCAGGTGCATCAAAGCTGGGACCGAGAGACTGAAAAACAGCTTCTATCTCAAGGCCATCAGACTGTTAAACAGCCATCACTAACATAGAGAGGCTGATGCAAACATACAGACTCAAATCGCTGGCCACTTTAATAAATGGATTTAATAATGGTATCACTAGTCACTTTAAATAATGCCACGTTAATAATGTTTACATATCCTACATTACTCATCTCATATGTATGTACTGTATTTTATACCATCTATTGCATCTTGCTTATGCCGCATGACCATCGCACATCAGTATATTTATATGTGCATATTCTTATTCCATCCCCTTAGATTGTGTGTATTATGTAGTCGTTGTGAATTTGTTAGATTATTTGTTAGATATTACTGCACTGTCGGACTAGAAGCACAAGCATTTCGCTACACTCGCATTAACATCTGCTAACCATGTGTTTGTGACCAATACAATTTGATTTGATTTGGAATTGAATTAGCCTTCTAGGGAAAATAATCAACTTTGATAGGTATTAACAATTACAATGGAATTTGGTATGTATTAACAATTCACATTTGGTGTGTATGTACCGGTAGCACAGTGTGTGTGTGGTAGTGAAGTATTGCAGTCGTCATACCCTGAGAGGAGATATGCTTGAGGCTATCTCTTACCTTCTTTGTTTTCCTCTTCCTTCATTGAAGTCAGAGACACAGAGACGCATAACAGTCTCATTATGCGCAGTATATTTCCTGGAAATCAAAGAAACCCCCAACAACATGCCTCCAGTCCTCGCCTCTCCTCTCCTAAAATCCAGACACAAGGCTCGTCATGGATCATGTATCCAACTTAAGAAGAGGGAAATGTTTTATTGAATGAAGGTCTGATCTTAGCAGTGGTAGCCACCAAGGGGTTTAGGCAGTCAAACAAGTTATTATAAACAGCATAATGGAGCCAGATTATGGGAATTTTCTCTTTGAAGATATATATTTATTTTATAAGCGTCCCTCCATTTCAGTTTACTCTGTATAGAATAGTGTACACTCCACCCACTCCCATCTCAGTATTGTTTTGGACAGGCGGGGCAGGGCACCTGGGTTGTATTCAGTAGGTCACACTGTAGCAATATGTATCGCTACAGAAAATTCAAACCTGTATTCTTCTTGGACAAGCTCAGATAGTACCTACCCAATGGTGTAAAGTACTTAAGTAAAAATACTTTAAAGTGCTATTTAAGTCTTTTTTCGGGGTATCTTTACTTTACTATTTATATTTTGGACAACTTTTACTTTTACTCCACTACAGTACATTCCTCATGAAAATAATGTACTTTTTACTCTATTCATTTTCCCTGACACCCAAAAGTACTTGATACATTTTGAATGCTTAGCAGGACGGGAAAATGGTCCAATTCACTCACGTGTTAAGATCTGATCTAGCGGACTAAACACAAATTCTTCGTTTGTAAATTATGTCTGAATGTTGGAGTGTGCACCTGGCTATCCGTAAATAAATAAAAACGAAGCAAACTCTGGTTTGCTTAATGTAAGGAATTTGAAATGATTCATACTTTTACTTTTACTTCAGATACTTAAGTATATTTTAGAAATTACATTTACTTTTGATACTTAAATATATTTAAAGAGGGCGAAGGGAGGAAATGATAGAGGGTGGAGGACGGAGGGTGGAGGGGCAGATGCCAGAAGAAGTGCTCGCCACAAAACATATCATGCCACCCTTCTTCCTGAAGAGCAGTTTAAGATAAACAACTGGTCATGGTGGTCACACAGTCCTTCCTCTGCCTAGGGGCAGGTGGGCTGGGAATCAGGCCACCACGGTGGTACTGTAGGCTGGGTTGGATGATTAAGGGAACCCCCTGTCCCTGTGGTCCAGGCTATTGCCTCCATGCCTCTAATTACAGGGTCAGGGTTATTGTGAATAAGTATGTTTTGGGAATCGTTGGGGGGGGGGGGGGGGGGGCAGTTTAAGAAGAGGAATGTAGATTTATGTAGTAGACACTGGTGTGTGTGTGTGTTTGTGTTGTGCGTTACAAGCAGCATATTTAACATGCCAGATTTGGTTGTAAACCACACATCCATGTTCAATGCGTAACTGTGATATTAGAAAAGCTACTCAGCATTTTGAAGTGTGTTAAACTGTGAACCAAGTATATGGTTGGGAATGTGTTTGACTGCTTTTATAGCACGTAGCATAATGTATTGAATAAAATCACTCCCAAAGGATATGGCATCTTCATTGAGAACTTCATCTCATTTTAAGTCATACCTTCTGTTGTAAACATCTCCAATAATGTAAATGCTTATGGAAACTGAAATATAGAAATCCATCCAACAAAACAGTTGGCAAGGTGATGGGTGTTTCTACTGCGTAGAGAACAGTGTGTGGGAATGTTCACTCTTCCCACAGTTCTTGTGTGAGTGGGAGAGCTCTTGTCCTTACTTCCTTCCCTCTCTCTCTCCCCCTCCCTCCACCTCCCTCTCTCTCTCTTTCTCTCCCTCTCTCTCCTCCCTCCCTCCCCACTCTCTCTCTCTCTTCTCTCTCTGTCTTCCATTAGCAGTCAAAGGGAACGGAGGCCTTAGGAATGCTTGCTGACGACCACCTCTTTGTTGTCGTGGTGACTGCGGCTGCGGCCTTGCCGGCATACTCGGGCCTAATAAATCATCACCCACACCAGGGCTACATCCCAAATGGCACACTATTCCCTATACAGTGCACTACTTTTGACCAGGGACCATAGGGAATGGGGTGCCATTTGGGACAGAGACCAGGGCTCTGATCTGTCACGCAACGTCATTCACCACAACACAACCCAGAACAGCCCAGCACAGCCCAGCACACTATCAGAGCATCTGCCTGCTCTGACTCCAATCCAGTCCCTGGTTGTGCCTCAAATGGCACCCTATGCCCTGTACGCTGAACAAAAATATACATCTGAAATAAAAAATCCCAGAAATGTTCCATACACACAAAAAGCTTTTCTTTTCTCATATTTTGTGCACAAATTTGTTTACATCCCTAATAGTGAGCATTTCTCCTTTGCCAAGATTATCCACCCACCTGACAGGTGTGGCATATCAAGAAGCTGATTAAACAGCATGCTCATTACACAGGTGCACCTTGTGCTGGGGACAATATAAGGTCACTTTAAAACGTGCAGTTTTTGTCACACATCACACTGCAACAGATGTCTCAAGTTTTGAGGGAGCATGCAATTGGCATGCTGGCTACAGGAATGTCCACCAGAGCTGTTGCCAGATAATTTAATGTTAATTGCTCTACCATAAGCTTCCTAAAAATGTAGAGAATTTGGCAGTACAACCGTAAACAACGTAAAATCCATAGATTATGCCTAATGAATTCATTTCAGCTGACTGATTTCGTTAAACGAACTGTAACTCAGGAAAATCTTTGAAATTGTTGCGTGGCATTTATATTGTTGTTCAGTATAGTTTACTACTTTTGACTGTCAAAAAGTAGTGCACTATATAGGAAATAGGGTGCAATTTGGGACACAACCCAATCCATGTTTCCACAGTAGAAATGTGTTTCCAATGAATCATAGTCACCCCGAACTCTTAACATGCCGCAGAAGGAATGGTTTCTGTTTTGCCTTGCGTTTTGCTACTATCCCTCTTTTAAAGAAATCTGTAAGTTATTTAAGGGTAGACTGCTGTCTGCATATCATCAGCATGTTTCCCTGAATGACATTGTTTGATTCCAGCTTCTCGGTATGCTTTGAATTGAGGAGATTGACTGTCTTGATTTATGACAAATCCTCCCTTAGTTTTGTGGCTGTGGCTCAAGTTCAGTGGATGGGCTTTCGATTTCCATACTGTTCTGTTCACCTGTTCTCTATTTGCCTGAGAGGAAGGAGATGGGTACAGAGGGATACAGTGTCATACTGTTGAAGCTCCTTCCAATGATTAGAGGATTACTAGTTCTTCCACAAAGTGCTTGCATTGCCAGAATGTCCCTAGTCTTCTTGAAAAGGGAAAGTTGATTTTCCTTGGACAAGCATATCCTAAAACTCCTCTGGATAATAGTTCCAGGGAGAACAGAAGAGCTTCACATAAACACACACGTTTTTTAAATGGTGGCATGAACTTCAGTATCCCTAGCTTTCAAGTGTTTACTTTGTTCTTCTACTGTCTGGGATCTCCAGGTTTGTTCATACAGAGACGGGTTATTGCCTCAAACATGGCCTCGTTTTCTCTTTGCTTTTATCATCATTTTTGTTAGCGTTTCATGCTGCGAACACACAGAGAGACATGCACCCACACACATGCATGTGTAGCACACGGGGATGTGTGAAACGTACTCCTACAGCATAAACGGTCCCTCTTGCGTCGCCTCATTAGTGAGCTTTTGAGGTGGTGCGACCGGTTAAGACGCTTGAGGAGGGCGGTCACGTGTGACGCAGAGGTCCCGAGTCTGCGCCAAGTACGGGCCGAATCGGGAGGAAGTGGTACTCGCTAAGCAAGCAGTGTGATGTCCTTTACACATGGACACGTACAGGGACAGTCAGAGGAGTACAGCTTGACGAATGGTCTCCCAGGAGGGCCTGGTGACGGAGGAGGAAGTGTCCCGTAGAATAGAGCTAATTTCTCTGATGAAAGTGCCTCTCTCTTCTCTCCCTGAAGTGCTCACTTCACAATGTGGAGTGAATGTATAGATGGATAGACACTGAACAGGATTCCATCACTCTAAAAGACAATAGTAATTGTACCTCTAGCACTGCCAGGAACAAGTGATTGATGCAGATTGAAGTGGAGACATTTATGATGATGTAATATAGACCGTAGAGTAAGGAGCAAAACATGAGACAAAGTACTTTCTATACTATCTCCATCTACATCAGGTGTAGGCCAATAGGAGTCCCCAGTCCCAAGCAAAACACTGACTTTGTTCTAACAAATACACAAAAGATGAACTTCTTCCTCTATGAGCTAACCCCTCGTTCCTGATAGTTCCTGATAGTTCCTGATAGTTCCTGATAGTGTGTGCATCCCAAATGGACCGATGACCAGAAGTAGTGCTCTATAGAGGGAATAGGGTTTTAATTTGGGACGCAGGCAGTGTGTAGAGATCAATTCCACTATTCTGCCCTGCTTCCCGCATTGACCGACGAACGGGTGATGTGACTCCACTGTGGCAGAAGGCAGAAGTTGGACTAGGAGCAGAGGAGTGAGGAGTGTGATAAGGAGTCCGGCTCTGCCCCAGACGCCATCCAGCCAGCGGCTTCCTGCCTGTCTGCCGAAAAGCAGACGTGTGACAGATCATAAAATTAACAGGCTGTTTTTGACATTCAGAGACGCTGCACAAACAGAGCTGCTGCCAGCAGATAGCAGGGAAAAGCAATCATGGACAGAGAGGGCGAGAGAGAGAGAGCTACAGCTACGCCTCAGGACTCGCTAACAAAAATTTGAACATTCCATTCGACAGGCGTTCCCCCCGGAGCCATCTCCCCAATACAATTTAGAGATATCATTAGTAGTGTTAGCTTCTCTCCTCTCTCCCAGGACCTTGCCACACAGTCCTGCTCTGGCCTGACCAAGGCCGCATCATGCCCATCTCTGCTTCGCCTGATAACCCCTCACTGAAGGCATGCCCTGGCCAAACAGAAAGAGATTGGGCAGCACCATATTTTCCGGATGGATGGACACAATGTTTTTGGGGTGATTGCATTGACTATTCGTTTGCTTCTATGCTGGAGACTTGGAGCGGTCTGCGTTGACATTGAATGGGGGTTGACTGGACGGTCTAGGTCCCTAACCATGCTCCGCTCACACCTTCACCACCCCACCTCACACTCCTTAGGGGTCCGATATGAACTTTACTGTACTAAAGCTCTGCTCAAATCTTATCACTAGGCCACTAAGACCTTCCCCCAAGCCATTATACCCCCTCCTTCCCATTCCTCCAATCCTTACGCCCCTCCCTCCATCCTCCATCTCAGTCAATCACTTCAGGTCTTATCTTATCTCTCTCTCTCTCTCTCTCTCTCTCTCTCTCTCTCTCTCTCTCTCTCTCTCTCTCTCTCTCTCTCTCTCTCTCTCGCTCTCTCTCTCGCTCTCTCGCTCTCTCTCGCTCTCTCTCGCTCTCTCGCTCTCTCTCGCTCTCGCTCTCCCTCCCTCCTCTTACCAAAAGAAAATATGATCCTGGAAGTAGGGAATCATGAGAGCCTGTGTATCTGTAATCTCAACCCCCTCTCAGACACATTTTATTGCAGTAGCTAGTGAAGTGGTTACGGCCTGCATGCAGAGAAAGCCAGTCATGGTTATGAATTGCCACAATGCATTTGGGAGATGTGAGGAGATGTTGAATAGGTGGAGGGTCTGTGGAGATTTGTAACATAATGAAAGAATTGTCCTCCTACTGCGTATCTCATTTGGCCCTGACATCCGTTTCTCATAATGCAAGACCACAGGGAGTCAGCTGCTTTGAATGGCCCCTACTCTGATCTAATGCGTGTCTCACACTGTTGTCAGAAGGACTTAGCCATTACCTGGTTGAGATGCTGAGTGTCGCCCGGGCCCTGGTATACCAGATGGTGTGTGGTGTTGCTAACGACGGGCGGGGAGACGGGAGAGGACATCCCTCTCTAGACCTGTCAGACTGGTACAGCTATAGCCTGTAGCCTCACACTCTGTCTGACACATATATGGGCAAGAGCATAAACACACACACACAGACACACACACATGCACGCATGCAACAAAATACACACTTCGGATCAATAGACCTCCATGCCCGGCCTCACCACACTCATTCAGCCTCCTTAATGATAGCCCCCTCTCCCTCTCCAGGGCCCTAAATGACTGCTCCCATTACCATTAGAAAATATGGTACATGAAGACTAATCTCGCGTGAGGGACATACTCTCGATGAATCAGCTGGGAATCTCCCCTCTTAAACATCTCTCCACAGCTGCATCCTAAATTGCACCCTATTCCATATTTCGTACACACATTTTGACCCATAGGGTTGTGGACTTCTGGTCAAAAATAGTGCAGTATATACGGGATAGAGTGCCATTTGGGATGCAACCAACATCAACGCTGAGCGCCAATAAAACAACCGACCGACGCCTTTCTCTGGGGAACGAGGCACAGAGCAGTAACAGGACCGCCACCCGATCCTGGAGCCAGTCAGTAAGATCATGTGTATCCCAAATTGCACCTTATTCCCTATATAGTGCACCTTCTTCAAAAGTAGTGGACAATAAAGGGAACAGGGTGCCATTTGGAACACAGTCGACATAATACTGGATCATTAAACTGAAGGACACCTGATACCAGGGGGGTAGGGCTATGAGTTTGTTCCTATTACAGCCTGGAGCATTATGTATAGGTAATCTATTCTAATTTAGTCAAGAAAACATCTAAAGACTATGCCAACAGAAAATTTATGTCACTATATACCTACGGATGTATAACATGGTTTAGGGGTTGCAGTTTTAGTGCTAATTGTAGTGGGTGAAATTACATCAAATCCAATTGTTCCTGAGTCATCCGTTTTCATTATTTATTGTGGTTTAAACTGACTCTGCTATATTCTGTTCTCCAATGCAATTATATCTTCCTCCACTCAGTATTTCTAACTGTTCAACTGAATAGTGTCTGGTTCTGACATGGGAGAGGGGGGGCAGGCCGTGAGTGGGAGGGCAGGCAGGGAGATCTGGATATGTGGACTCACAGAAAGGTCATTCCTGCTGGGCCGCGGCTCTACATCCACACGTCTCTGCGGTGCAGAATGATGAAGGTGAGGTTATTTCTCCAGGAGGACGTCTGGTTTGATCTGTCATGTTTTGCTTTGTTTTTGGTGCAGCGCAGACCACAGCATCCGTAAAGAAATGACTCCCTCAGTATCTCACACAGAGAGTTACGTTTTATTGGTACTGTGACAGTGTGGATTATATTGGAAACCTAAATCTTGAATTCTGTGCTTTTAATGTAGGTACTCTAATATGCCTAGTGCATGTAAGACTCAGGATTGGAGGCTAAGGTGTTAAGTGCAGGGTTGAGTAGGACACAAACTAACCCCCTTTACTGGGCTAAAGTTTACCTCACCTCATCCTTTACTGGGCTAAAGTTTACCTCACCTCATCCTATATGAAAGCCTGTCCCGATTTAAAAGTTTTCTGAAGAGCAGAGTTTGCAAAACACCTACGAGATAACGCTCTGGGCGGATTAAGTACCATTTCATTCCCCCGTCTCTCTCTCGCTCTTTCATCTCTCTCTCTTTCTCTTGCTCTTTCTCTCTCTCTCTCTCTTGCACTCTTTTTTTCATGTGTTGTTGAGTCGGAGGCAGAATGTAGCAGACTGCGACAGTGGCATTCCTCCCGGCTCAGAGGGCAGCTCCTTCAATACCATTCAGCGGTGATTTGTTTACTTAATCCAATATTTATGCTCTGTGTGTATGTGAGCGAATGCAAAACAGTTTGTGCTCCTAACAAACAGACATACAGAGAGAGATAAATAGGAAAATACACAAATGGTAAAAAAAATGAAAGTAGAACATGTAAGAGTATTAGAGGATTCTGGGAAAAGTGTTTTCCTGTGCTACTTGGTAAAGGAAACGAGATAGCCTGGCTTGACCTTAGTAGAAATTATCACAGTAGTCAACGTAACATATGTTTAACATTCCAGTATTCATTTTGCCGCCTCTCCTGGACAAAGGATAGCGCAAGTATCAATCAGGACTGTATCGAGTAACATAATGGAAGCACAAATAATATATTTGCATCTTAACCCTCGTCAAATCAAGTTATGCAGTCCTCTCTGCTCTGAGTACATCTAGAAATCTAGTGTGCTGTGATATACCTGCAAACATCAACAAATACAACACCCACATATTACTGTTCCTGAACAGTTCACCCACCACAACCATGCACAGCACACCCGTGTTTCAAGCCATCCTTAACAAATACAGCATACTATGCTAAAAATCTATCAAATGAAATGACATTGTATTTGTCTCATGCTATGGTAAACAACAGGTGTAGACTAACTGTGAGACGCTTACTTACGGGCCCTTTTTCAACAATACAGAGTTCAGATTAAAAAAATCTAATAAAAAGTAGAAATAGTGACAAAAGGAATAAATGCGCAGTGAATTACAAATAACAATGCCGGGTAAAAATAACTTGACTATATATTGGCAGTAGAAAATAACTTGGCTATATACAGGGAGTACCAATATCGAGTCGATGTGCAGGGGTACGAGGTACTTGAGGTAGCTATGTATGTACATATAAGTAGGGTTAAAGTAAGTAGGAAACAGGATAGATAATAGACAGTAGCAGCAGCAGGTAGCCATTTGATGATCTATTTAGTAGTCTTGTTTAGCAGCCTTATGGTTTGGGGGTAGAAGCTGTTCAGGGTCCGGTTGGTTCCAGACTTGGTGCACTGTTACCGCTTGCCATGCAGTATCAGGGAGAAGAGTCTATGGCTTGGGTGGCTGGAGTCTTTCGCAATATTTGGGGCCTTCCTCTGACATTGCCTGGTATAGAGGTCCTGGATGGCCAGGAGCTGGGCCCCAGTGATGTACTGGGCCATACTCATCACCTTCTGTAGCGCCTCACGGAAAAAACACATGATTTTGAAAATTGCATGATTTCACCTGAAATGTTCACATGTGAAAACAAAAGAGACACGTGAGGTCAGTTGTTCACATGTGGAACTATATGGTCACATGCATTACATTTCAAGTTCACATGTTAACACCACCTTTTCACATGTTAGGAAAATTACATGTTTTCATCTCATATATGAATTACATTTTCACATGTAAAAATGTAATTTGCACTTTCACGTGAAAAACATTAAAATATTATATATATTTTTATATTATATATATATAATATATTACATGTTGAAATTTTGCATCCCCATGTTATTTCACATGAGATCATGTTTTCATTTATAGTTTCATGTTATCACATGTTGCCTTTACATGTTGTCACATTAACTTCACATAAGATTACATGTGAAATTCATGTGAATTTTCCTTAAGTGGCCTTGCAGTTGCCGTACCAAGCGGTGGTCTCATGCATGGTTCAGCGTTGCTTGCTTCGAAGCAAGCATAGAAGGCATTTAGCTCGTCTGATAGGCTTGTGTCGCTGGGCTAGGTTTCCCTTTGTAATTCGTGATAGTTTGCAAGCCCTTCCACATCCGTTGATGTAGCGGGATTTCTTTTAAGCATCCGGATTAGTGTCCCGCTCCTTGAACGTGGCAGCTCTAGTCTTTAGCTCAGTGCGGATGGTGCCTGTAATGCATGAATTCTGATGATGTCATCAGTGCACTTATAAATTAAGTTAGTACCTGATGTGGTAAACTCCTCAATGTTATCAAATAAATCCTGGAACATATTCCAGTCTGTGCTAGCGAAACAGTCCTGTAGCTTAGAATCCACTTCATCAGACCACTTTGGTATTGAGCACGTCACTGGTACTTCCTGTTTGAGTTTTGTCTTGTAAGCAGGAAGCAGGACGATAGAGTTATGGTCTGATTCGCCAAAGGGAGGGTGAGGGAGGGCCTTGTATGCATTTCTGTGTATGGAGTAAAGGGGATATAGAGTTTATACGCCTCTAGTTGCACGGGTGACATGCTTGTAAAAGTGAGGTGAAACGGATTTAAATTGTGCATGTGCATTTTCTTGTTTTCTTATGGCCCTCTACAGCTTGTTGAGTGCGGTCTTAGTTCCAGAATCAGTTTGTGGTGGTAAATAAACAGCTTCTAAAAAATAAATAGTAAATCATATGTTCTGCAGCCCATCATTAGGTATTCTAAAATTCGAGACTTCCTTAACATTAGAGATCACACCAATACCTTCAGAGGTAAGCAGACCAGATGCATCTTCAAAGAGTATCTTGATTAATTGCACAACATCCCCCGCTTCCCCGTATGTAAAAGAAACCTTGCCTTTCTTGAACTAACCCTTTTCTTATTAGCACTGACTTTGCTCATAGCTACTTATTGAATATGAATCTTTGCTTACTATAGCTGTGATTTGTGGTTGTTTCTCTTAGCTACCTTAAGATGAGTGCGCTGATGAATAACTGTAAAATGCTGACCACACCGCTCGCGATGCAAAATAAATGTACACATACATGTTATTCAATCATTGTATCCACACTGCTCGCACGCGTCAACGATCGTCTGCGTAGCCAGGCGCTAAAATACAACTTGGTTCTATTTGTGACGCTTGACACGCTGCAAGTCCCTCCTCTCCCATCTCCTCATTGGTTTTTAGGAGCATATACGCACGTGGGTGATTGAACAATGAACTGAGGTTAAACACTACAGTCCAGTTGGTGGTGGCAATGCACCTTAACTTCTCTGCGCTACGGACCCCTTTTACGGGATCACTTTCCTAAACAACCGCTAGAATTGCAGAGCGCCAAATGCAAAAATATTACTAAAAATATTTATAATCATGCAATCACAAGTGAAATATAGCAAAACACAGCTTAGCTTGTTGTTAATCCACCTATCGTGTCAGATTTTGAAAATATACTTTACAGCGAAAGAAATCCAAGCTTTTGTGAGTGTAGCTTTCAATGCTACAACAGCTAGCCTTATATTAGCTTGGTTAGCTTGGTCACGAAAGTCAGAAAAGCAATACAATTAATCGCTTACCTTAGATAATCTTCGGATGTTTCCACTCACGAGACTCCCAGTTACACAACAAATGTTCTTTTTGTTGTGCTATTTGGGTTGCGCATTATGTTGAGAAAACCAAAGCCGTATTCCGTTCGACAAATTCCAAAAAGTATCCGTAATGGTCGTAGAAACATGTCAAATGTTTTTTAGAATCAATCCTCAGGTTATTTTTAACAAACATAATTGATAATATTTCAACCGGACCATAACCTATTCATTAAGAGACAAACAGAAAATGGAGAGCTCCTCTCGCGCACGCAGGAACTATTCGGAGGACACCTGACTAGTTATGAAAAATCTCGTTCATTTTTCAAAATAAAAGCCTGAAACTATGTCTAAAGCCTGGTCACAGCCTGAGGAAGCCATTGGAAAAGGAATCTGGTTGATACCCCTTTAAATGGAAGAAAGACGGTCCAGGAAACACCGTTAAAAAATAAATAATAATAACTTCCGGGTTATATTTTCTCAGGTTTTCGTCTGCAGAATACGTTTTGTTATAGACAATATTTTGACAGTTTTGGAAACTTTGGAGTGTTTTCTATCCTAATCTGTAAATTATATGCATATTCTACGATCTGGGCCAGAGAAAATGTCCGTTTACCTTGGGAACGATATTTTAAGAAAAAAATAATTCTGACCCCTAGCGTCAAGAGGTTAAAGTTGGTTGCCAACCGCCATATAAAGTCCAAAGAAGAAGAAGCCTGAAGGGGGAGAGATTGCTAGAAACTAACTTGGTTGACCCTTTTATCTGTGGAGTAATTGTCAGAGTAGAGGACCTTGTGCACTTCAGGTAAAATAACAACCCAATGTTTATATCCCAAGACATATTAGCTAGCAACAGCAAGCTAGCTAGCTAAATTGCCATGAATGTTTAATGTTTTTCGACCTGTCCCCAAATTAATATAGTAAGCTCAGAGTTTATTTTGATATTTCAACCTGCGTGTCCTGATAGCGTCTGATATGGATGGACAAAATCAACATGCGCGCGATGGCGCACGCGGACACGCACGCCCGGTGTAGTCAGTATGTACGTCGCTCTGGGTAAGAGCATCTGCTAAATTACTAAAATGTCAAATGTAATCCCAAATGTCACCCTATTTCCTATGCACTACTTTTGACAATAGTCCTATGGGCCCTGGTCAAAAGTACCGCACTAAAAGGGAATAGGGTTGCATCTGAGATGGCTCTGTCTCTCTCTGATCTCATCACTTGGCTAGGCCGGTCATCTCATGGAGGTCTGCTCTGATAGCCCAGCTCACAGCTTAGTGGAGCCCAGCCCTGGAGCTCCTCCAGTGGGTAGTACAGATGGGGTCCAGATGAAGTGAGCAGGGCCCCAGCACACAAAAGGCAAAACTATGCACTGAATTAATCTGTCATTGGTTGCTATTCTCTTCTCCTGCATCAGTCCATCTCTTCCTCATCACTGTAACACCCGGCTGTCCCTAGTTGTCTACCAGTACTGCGGCCTATTTCCTGAACAGACATTTTTCTGTGGGGAGCCCTTTCTGGAAGAAGCTATCAGATGACACCAGCCATCAGTCAGCAGAATAAACCAAGGAATGCCATGCAATGTAATGCACCCTTCCTCTCTATCTCTGTCCAACCACCACTTCCTCTTCCTTTCTCTGGCCCACCACAACTTTTACCAGTTTAACTGTTTGATTGACACCCTTTACATTCCAAGAATACTTCAGTGTTATTTATGCTGGCCGGAATTTCTTTTATATTTCAGTTGACTGGTGGCTTTCTGGTCAGCCTTGACAAGACGGATGGGATTAAAAACACATTTTCCTCTCCTCTTAGGAGCCCAATATTGAACACAATGGTGTAGAAAATAATATAGTCTTAATTTTAATGAGTTGACAGGGGCAATATTTATCATCAAAGGGCACTCTAATTACTTATGATAGCTTAAGTTGTTTTGAGGTAGATTGAGAATTAACTTTATCTCAAATCTATAGCTGGTACGGAGTAAGGGTCGCCTCCGCGTCGTAATCACTGGCTGCAAGCAATTATAGAAAATAATGAGAATATTAATTAGAATTTCTCATTAGCAAACCCTGCATGTTGTTTTTAGTAAATTAGTTTAATGATATTGAAGCCTCCAGTCCATAACCTTCCCAACGGGGCAACAAGGCACACATTTGAACCCAGACAGACAGACAGACAGACAGACAGACAGACAGACAGACAGACAGACAGACAGACAGACAGACAGACAGACAGACAGACAGACAGACAGACAGACAGACAGACAGACAGACAGACAGACAGACAGACAGACAGACAGACAGACAGACAGACAGACAGACAGACAGACAGACAGACAGACAGACAGACAAGAGATTGTATCAGGAAGGAACATAGACAGGAAGAGAGAAAATGGAAGGCAAGGAGGTGGAGGGAGGGAGGGAGATGGAGGGAGGAATAGAGAGGGGGAGGGGACGGGGTAGCATGTTTCATTGTGAACCGTGGTGATATGTACATAGTTCATGTGTAACCCAGATATGTGAGCACGCAATTAGAACCAGATCCCATCCTCACTGCCTTTGATCGGGAAGCAGTCACAAATCATCTGGGGATCCCAGCTCAAATCTGCATGACAGCAGCGAGAAGCTCACTGTGTGCTGATTCAATGTAGTTAGCGCCAGCGAATGTAGGCAGAGCAATTCGCATTACTAACAACATGATCTTACTAGAATATGTCAAAATAGAGACATTTAACCATTGTTGTTATATGTCACCTATGCTGACATATTGCTTATTTGTCATTATTATCCCTAATGTGGTTTACGGGCAACTGTTGATACTGCCAATATACTAGTAATACTATCCTAGACTACAGAACACGCCAGTGCAGCGGTACTCCCTTCTATCTCTCTCTACCTTGTTCACAGAAAGGAGACCCACACATGTTGCACTGCTTTGCTTTATCTTGGCCAGGTCGCAGTTGTAAATGAGAACTTGTTCTCAACTGGCCTACCTGGTTAAATGAAATAAAAAATATAAAAAAATACATGGCTTGGTATTGGATTGGTTGTCTGACCAGAGAGCAAGGAATTCTCAGATCTATCTCCCTCGCCGACTAACGTGCCATGCCCTTCAACACAAATTCAAATAAAATGGTATTTGTCACATGCTTCTTTAAACAACAGGTATGGACTGCTTACTTACGGGCCCTTCCCAACAACGCAGAGAGAAAGATAGAGAAATAACAGAAAAGTAAAACATGTCATAATAAAGTAACAATAGATACACAATGAGTAATGATAACTTGGCTATATACAAGGGGTACCAGTACTGATGTGCAGGGGTACGAGGTCATTGAGGTACATGTACATACAGTATAACTAGGAATAAAGTGACAGATAACAAACAGTAGCAGCAGCGTATGTGATGAGTCAAAAAAAGAGTACAGGAGGGGACTAAGCACGCACCCTAAAGGCAAAGGTTGCTTCCTTACTGTATAGGGAATATCGTGCCATTTAATACACAGCCAATCTGTTGTGTATTATGTGATTCCTTTAGAGAGAGGCTGGAGCTGTGGCAAACAGTTACAGAATAATCAGCTCATGGCAGTCTGACATTGGTGTGCGATCACACTGGAGACTAGGCCAGGTGTTCTGATACAGAGTTATTTATTAACCCAGATCAGTATTGAAATGTATTATGTTGCCACAGCTGCTGTTCCCACAAACCACTTAACTAAAAGTCCAATGCAGTCTCTCTCACTCTCTGTGAGAGAGACTCTCTGCCTTTTTGTCTCTCTGCCTCTCTCCCTCTGCCTCTCTCCCTCTCTCTCACTCTCTCTCTCTCTGTATTCTTCCCCTTCTCTCTCTGTTTCAAGCCACAGACACACATACCAACTGTGTGGAAAGCAGTCTTTGTATTCACTAATCAAGTTTGTCTTGAAATTTGTAAACATTAGTAAAACTTTACTTTAAGGGTCTGTGATAAACCGTTTATAAGCATTTATAAATTGTGTACCATTTATTAATCATTACTCCCACATTAATAAACCATGTATTCATAATTAGTAAATTATTTTTGCAGACCCTAATCTTAAAGTGAGCGCTATTTATACTTTATAACTACTTTATAAATATGTGTGACCAGGGCAATTTCTCACAAAAAGATGGGCATGAGTATACATTCCTGCAGTACCTGGTAAAGGAATAAGCACACAACACAGGGTGTTTAATGACATATATCTAGATATATACATGTGTGAATAACTAGCTTACTAACATTTACAAATGTGGGAGTAACGATTAATAAACGGTGAGCAAACAGTTTGTAAAAGGCCTAATTCAGATAATGCAAGTCATAACAACAAGATGCCCAGCGCTTCAAGCCAAGACTACTCCTCCACCCTCTCTCGCTCTCTCCCCACCCACAAAATGTCAGTCGCATCTCGCGCCCTACACTCGTCTGTCCAATGCATGTAAATAGTGCATAGCGCGCTGCTCTAGCCACACTGATTGGTGAAGTAATTTATTGTCGAGCTAAATGTGAAAACATTTTGATTTCAGAGGTTTTAAAGGGAACAGAAAGGAACGATATAAACCATAACTTTTTGGGGGATTCGAACCAGTTCAGAACTTCATTTTGCTAGTCGGAACAGTGGGACAGAACAAAAAAGAATAATGGTTCTGTTCAGAACTATTGGTATTTCTGGGGGGTTACAACCCCTGTTTTAAAATAGACATATGGGTAAGCAGCTGCATATTTTCCTCCTCTTCTGTAAAAGCGTATTAACTGATGCATTGTCAATTTGCATGAGTGACTTAAGGAGCCTCAACACTGTCAAAAGAAACCCTTTCCCATTATAGGAGGCTATTGATACTGTAGCAGTGTGTGGCTTCTCTCATGTCTTTTATCTATTGTTGTGGCAAACAATGGACTTGGTATTATGGTGTTTCTGGTGGTTTCAGAGTGATGAGCTGCCATTGTATTGTTGTCCATCACACTTTCATATGTAGCCGACAAATTACACCACAAACCTCTACCCTTGTCGGAAGCATTACTCTCATTTTCAGCAGGCCACAAAATCTCTTTTAAATATCCCAAGCAGAGCAAGGGAGAGAGAGAGGGAGAGAGAGAGAGAAAGAGGAAGAGAGAGCAGACAGAGATTTCTGCATTAGGGCAGGGTCTTCCTGGTTCTCCATGGTATCACCGTGCCTATTCCAAGCTATTCTGCGACTTCAGCTTAGAAAACGAAGGAGCTGAGGCCAAAGCAAGTAGCGTCCGCCTACCTTTCACCGCCCCAACAGAAATTGACATCTGGAGACCTTGCCCATGGAAAATGCCAGGGAGAAAATGAGAAAGATGAAATAAATAATTTGCCACACACACACATACGAGTACACACACACATACGAGTACACACACGAGTACACACACACACACACACACACGAGTACACACACACGCACACACGAGTACACACACACGAGTACACGTACACACGAGTACACGTACACACGAGTACACACACACCTACGAGTACACACACACGGCTGAATGACAGAGCCTGAATGACTTCCTGTCCAATAGGAGGAATACTAATTAAGATCATAGTTGATTTCACATTGATCCAGTTCATTTTCTTCACCCAATGTTATCAAGATGGAACCTGCTTTCAAATTGACATGTGATTTAGGATTGTGTCCCTCAACAGTATAATGCTTGTTTCATTGTCAGAAATACACTGTATATTCAGCTTTACACTGCGTACCTGTAGATTTAATGGGAACTTCCTTTTCGACCACTGAAGAGCAAGGTCATCAATATGTAAGAGGGTAATTGAACTACCCAAGTAAAATGTATTTAGGCCAGACTCTGTCTGCCGTCGAGTATTGGCTAAGTGACATCAGGAACCTATTCACTAATAGGACCATACTTACTGAGAGACCGTACTAACAGTCATCATACTGTAGGCCTGACACTTCCACCGAGGGTAATGGATGAGGTGGTGGTAGTTCACAGGTCACATCCCAAATGACACCCGATTCCCTATGTAGTGAACTACTTTTGACCAAGGTCCATAGGATTCTCATCAAAAGTAGTGCACTTTATGGGGAATAGGGTGTCTTTTGGAACTCACACGTTATATTATCACTGTCACCACCTTCTCATAAACCCCTTCCGCTAGTTTGTAACTGGAAGTAGTGGCCTTCATGTTGACCTTGCTATGGTCAATTGATTTGGTTACTTCAAGGCCCAGGTTCTCCTATGGTTGTCTGTTTCTATTAACGCAGGGTAAGGAGATGTGAGGAGGGGGAGGTTTGAGCCGACAGGTCTGACAACCAACACTGTAGTATAACTCCCCCAGTGCTCTCGGTCTTTAGCTGCAGGACTAATATGAGTTGACAGTGTCTGAGTCCCAAATGGCACCATATTCCCTATATAGTGCACTATTTTGACCAGAGCCCTCTGGGTGCTGGTCAAAAGTAGTGCACTATATAGGGAATAGGGTACCATTTGTAACGCAATCAATCTCTCCAGAAAGGGAAATGTAAATGAACGGTGATGCTTCCATGGCTGATCCAGCTGATGTTATCAAAGGGGCTAGAGATCATTTTTTCATGAGAGGAGGAATAATTCCAAGGCAGGCAGATATTCTCCTGATATTGACTGATAGGATGAATCCTAACAGAGGGAGTGGAGGAAACAGAACTGGGACAAAAGAGAGACAAGGAGAAAGAAAAGATAGAGGACATTTGAATGTGTGAAATGTATCAAACAGGTCTAACTATAAAAGAGTAAGTACGTATGAAATATTAAAAGTAGCGTTTCAAATTAAATCTGAATTTCAAACTGGATTTTTGGTTTAATTTAGTCTAGAACTCAAAAACACCCCAGGTACATTAACTTCCCTACACCATGTCTTTCAGGACTGCACCATTCCCTTTGTAACATATGCTATGTAGAACCCTCCTCAAGAGCAGAACTCAAGCATGTTTTAAAGCATTACTTCCTGCAGAGGCCTGTTACATAGGCTTTGTACCAGGAAGTGGAATTAAAGAAATGAGAGAGGTGACAGAATCACTCAGTAGTGGTTGCGTTCCAAATGACTCCCTATTCCCAAAAAGCAGTGCAATTAATAGAAGATAGGGTGCCATTTGGGATGCAGTCAGTGTGGAAGGGCATGGTGAAGGTGAACCAGTAATGAGCCGTCCACCTGCCGGCCTGCTCCAGAGACCAGAGTCAGCATCCCAAATGGCACCCTGTTCCATGTATTGTGCACTACCAATGGGCCCTGGTCAAAAGTGCTGCTTTACAGTATATAGGGAATAGTGTGCCATTTGAGATGCAATCCTGGTACTACAGCAGAGTGATGGAGGGTCTGGGCTAATTTGCCCAGTGTTCTCAATTTGCTCTGATTGCACAGGGCAATTGCTGAACTGATTTGTCTCTTTAGTAGGGAAGTACAGTGGAGTGTACAGTAACAGGTTCGACTGATGGCCAGCTCAGCTCTTTCTCAAAGGGCATTTTTGATGATGTTGATAGTACACTCAATTTGTACTCTCAAATGACGACGGCAAAGTGAAATGCAGATTCACAAACAAATGCTGGTGTCAAATGGAGCTTAAAAGAGCACGGTGACATATGTTAGACTTATCTAAATGAAGAACTGTGTGTTTGGGGGCAAAGAGTGGACACTTTATCATTCATTCAATATAGTGATAAAAAAATTAGAAAGTGTCATTTCAAGCACATCCGAAAATCCCATTAACCAGAAAAGCTTGCTTTGCTACTAACAACTGCAAGACCCTGAGGAGGTCCCAAAAGTAGTTCCAATACCTTCAGGATCTTAGGATCGAGCCCCAAATTAGGGCAATCATTTCACATCTCAGCTAACTTCTCCAGTACACTCCCATTCCCCCTGCACATCACGCAGACTGGGGATAGAGGATGATGATGGTGAGGGATGGTGTTCTTACAGATGTAGGATTGTCACGCCCTGACCTTAGATATCTCTGTTTTTCTATATATTTTGGTTAGGTCAGGGTGTGACTAGGGTGGGTACGCTAGTTTTGTATGTCTAGGGTTTTTGTATGTCTAGGGGTGTTGTATGTCTAGGGGTTTTGTATGTCTAGGGGTTTTGTATATCTAGGGGTTTTGTATGTCTATGTTGGCCTGATATGGTTTCCAATCAGAGACAGCTGTTTATCGTTGTCGTTGATTGGGAATCATAATTAGGTAGCCATTTTCCTCATTTGTGTTGTGGGATCTTGTCTACATTGAGTTGCCTGAGTGCACACCTGTAGCGGTTCGTTCATTTGGTTGTTTTTTTGTTAGGTGAGTTTCAGTTGATTAAAATTATGTGGAACTCTACTCACGCTGCGCCTTGGTCCAATCATTACGACAATCCTGACAAGGATCTAAATTTGAACACCCTGTTGTTCCACGAAATTTCCTTCACAGCAGGAAATGCTAACTTGTAGGGTATTCAAGGTTTAAAAAGGCTTTTAAAGTTTGTAATTTCCACTTTAAAATGTCAGACTTGATTTGCCCTAACTAAAAATGTACTTATCAATCCCTACAAAAATGTCCATTACTTATAATACACACAATAATTAACATTTCCTGTTGCTGCAGGATTATTTTCCTGCTGTGAGAAACTGGTCAAATTAAGATCCTACATCTGTACAATACGCTCCCTTAAAATGTTCACAAAGCGTGGCGTCTTCATGGAACCCCAGGCTTATTCATTCTTAGTGTAATTCCACCCAAAAAGTCAATGAGCACATCAGCCTGTCTTTCTATTACTTTCCAGTTGATCAGGAGTACAATACTGTATCTTGGTTTGTTCTGGTGTGATTGTAGCTTCAGTATGAAGTGGCACTGGATGAAGATGAGAAACTGGACTACATGTCTGTTATAGTACTGTTCTCTTTAACAAAGGCCTTTCTGTTATGTGTATAGTAATGCTGATAGTACCTTAAGTCCTATTTAGCATGGGACAGGACAGCATGAGAGGTTAACATCTGTTCCTCTCTCTCGCTCTGTCTCTGTCTCTCTCTCTCTCTCTCTCGCTCTCTGTCTCTGTCTCTGTCTCTGTCTCTGTCTCTGTCTCATTCTCTCTCTCTCTGTCTCTGTCTCTGTCTCTGTCTCATTCTCTCTCTCTCTTTCTGTGTTTCTATCTCTGTCTCTCTCTCTCTCTTTCTGTGTTTCTATCTCTGTCTCTCTCTCTCTGTGTCTCTGTCTCTGTCTCATTCTCTCTCTCTCTTTCTGTGTTTCTATCTCTGTCTCTCTCTCTCTGTCTCTATCTCTGTCTCATTCTCTCTCTCTCTTTCTTTGTTTCTATCTCTGTCTCTGTCTCATTCTCTCTCTCTCTTTCTGTGTTTCTATCTCTGTCTCTGTCTCATTCTCTCTCTCTCTTTCTTTGTTTCTATCTCTGTCTCTGTCTCATTCTCTCTCTCTCTTTCTGTGTTTCTATCTCTGTCTCTGTCTCATTCTCTCTCTCTCTTTCTGTGTTTCTATCTCTGTCTCTGTCTCATTCTCTCTCTCTCTTTCTGTGTTTCTATCTCTCTCTCTTTCTGTGTTTCTATCTCTCTCTCTTTCTGTGTTTCTATCTCTCTCTCTTTCTGTGTTTCTATCTCTCTCTCTTTCTGTGTTTCTATCTCTCTCTCTTTCTGTGTTTCTATCTCTCTCTCTTTCTGTGTTTCTCTCTCTCTCTCTTTCTGTGTTTCTATCTCTCTCTCTTTCTGTGTTTCTCTCTCTCTCTTTCTGTGTCTCTCTCTCTCTCTCTCTCTCTCTCTCTCTCTCTCTCTCTCTCTCTCTCTCTCTCTCTCTCTCTCTCTCTCTCTCTCTCTCTCTCTCTCTCTCTGTTCTCTATCGTGTCAGATTGTTTCCAGTTCCACATGATTACTTCACACCTCCTTCCTGCTTGCTAACATGTTCTAAACACGCATCGATCACCCCCAAAGGAAATCTCCTGCAGATTTTCCCTCTTCTTCTCTCCTGTAGCTATCATGGAAAGGCACCTGTTAAAACATACAGTACTGCGTATACAGTACAGTCTGTACGCAGTCTGTACGCAGTACTGTATGTTTTAACAGGTGCCTTTCCATGATAGCTACAGGAGAGAAGAAGAGGGAAAATCTGCAGGAGATTTCCTTTGGGGGTGATCGATGCGTGTTTAGAACATGTTAGCAAGCAGGAAGGAGGTGTGAAGTAATCATGTGGAACTGGAAACAATCTGACACGATAGAGAACAGAGAGAGAGAGAGAGAGAGAGAGAGAGTAGCCTTCTCTATCCACTCTGCAGTATCACTAATATATCACTAATATGCGATATCATTGGCTTTGGCAGCATTTATTTGTTTAAACTTCAGTGCTGGGGATTGATGAAACTGGAGCAAAAGTAGTTGGGAAAGATATTTAAAAGGACAAAATGAGTTCACTTTGACTTTATAGCCTCCGTCCTCCCCTGCTGGACTAAGGTATCACCTTCTTACTGTGTCTGAATTTATGTGCTGGTTGGATATTGAGGAGAACTCTTGCTGTATACTGAGGTGCTGTAAAATGAGGAGGGATCTTTCATCATTTAAACTCACCAGAGAGAGAGAGAGAGAGAGAGAGAGAGAGAGAGAGAGAGAGAGAGAGAGAGAGAGAGAGAGAGAGAGAGAGAGAGAGAGAGAGAGAGAGAGAGAGAGAGAGAGAGAGAGAGAGAGAGAGAGAGAGAGAGAGAGAGAGAGAGAGAGAGAGAGAGAGAGAGAGAGAGAGAGAGAAGGACTGACTTCCATTCACATGGTGTCTGCCAGTAGAATTCTCTCTGAGCTCACTAAAAGTACCCTGCCTGCCTGCCTGCCGACTCAGCTCATTGCACAACATCCACCGCTGTCATCCAGTCCCAACCAAACAATGACTGGATGTTCCCCGTACAGTCAAAATGTATTGTGACATGACCAATTATGGCTTTCTTCTTGGCCTCCGGACAAAAGTAGTGCACTGTATAGGGAATAGGGTGCCATTTGGGACAGCCTATGACTTGCTTGCGGGTTGCCATACGTCTCTGTCATTGTCTCCAGAAAAGCTGAGGACTTAAAGCTACCGGAACAGAAGCTGTTGTGAAAATGAGTCAAACAACCACACAATCACACACACTGAACGGTTACATCTTCACATTCATGTGTAACCCATGTCTTACTCATTGTGGTACACAGAACAAAAAATAAAGGTTCTTAAATGGTTCTTCCTCAGCTCTTACGGTTCCTTGGAGAACTCTTGACTGATAATGAACCTTTGAGTTAAGTGTGGGGTTCTTGACCTGGCATCTATGGTTCTTCAGAATTCTAAAAGGTTCTTGAAATGTATGGAAGCCTGCAGATGTGTCCCTTTCGTAGCAGACAGTAAATTGGCCAGTGTGCTAGCTAGTGCTAGTGTTGATTTTTCAGTGTAACATTTCTGGTGTTGATTCAACAGTTAAAATAACACTGTGAAGGTTAAATTGACACCGGTGTAAAAAGTGGTGTAAAATAACCATAGTGTTTGTGTTAATAACCGGAGTTGAGCCAAAACCACGCCCATCATTATCATATTTCCCAGCATGCTCTACTACAGGTTGATTTTTAGAACTGTTTGTTTCAATATCTATGTTTTTACATGTATATTGATTCATTATTTAATTTTATGCTACTCAAATATAAATAATATACATTTTTCTAAAATATTTCAATTGGTTACTTGGAGTTATTGCACCCGTTAATTAAATGGTTGTTCCAGTTTCTCATATCTTAGTTTCCCAACACTCATTTTGAAGGCAGGTTGTGAGTGAATAAAAAAAAAAAAAAGTTGGATATTCTCACTCGATTCCAATAGTATAATGTGAGTTGCAGGTCTGATGTGGGCTGAAAACAATGAGTTTCAGGCCGCTGTATTATGATAAAGCTAGATCCTCAAAAGAAAGCCTTATGAAATATGTATTGTCTTAGGGAATTTATAGTATTTAATGACATCATATTCACTTCGGGTCTCACTTGGCGATGGCAACAGGACTGAAAATGAAGGAATGCAATAACCATGTCTCTGCCACTAGCAATGGCAGTCATTTCTGCTACTTGTAACTAAAATTCACTCGAAAGGCACCCTGAGAAATATGCAAATAAAGCTTAAAACCCTACAGCTATTCAATTCTGGTCCTGGAGGGCTGAAACATTTCTGGCTTTGGATTTATGTTTGGTTCTTCAAAGAACCATCCCATTTATGGTTCTTCGGGGGAACCTAAAATGATTCCTCTATGGTATCGCTCTCAATAACTTTATAAGGTTCCATCTTTTATCTTTATTTTTAAGACTGTATGCTGTTTGGAGTCTAAAAACTAGTTTTACAATGTAAGGGTACATACCTGAATAAATTACACATCTGTCCATTTTGTATCCATCTTATCTGTGATATTATGGTATGTTCAGCCTGCTAGTTGAAGGCTGCCCTGGAATTGAAACAGGGCCATTGTTAGTGTTCTGTACTTTCTATAGTCCACCCAGCCCATTATGTGGCCCTGAAGTAGCAGGCATACACACACACACACACACGCACACACACACACACACACACACACACACACACACACACACACACACACACACACACACACACACACACACACACACACACACACACACACACACACACACACACACACACACACACACACACACACACACACACACACACACACACACACAGGAATGAGGGGGAGGGGGGGGTCATAATAACAAAGGAATACAGAAAATAAATTAATCAGGGGACGTAATCATCAATGGCCTGTATCATTTGTGGGCCCTATTTGAATAGTGGCCTCTCCTGTCTCTCTAGACAAACAGAAAAGCAGTCTCCATTAAGACTGGAGGACAGACAGACCCTGCTATCTGGACAAGGAGGGCTTGCAGTTGCTGTGCCATTACCAAGGTAACTAATTTGTTTTAGATACAAATAGCTGAGAGCACAGATGCTACATTTTCAGGAGAGGGGCGAGGGGGTTGGGGGAAGGAGGGGAGACGGGGGAGTTGTCTTTCTACGCTGGCAATTGTTGATCAGCATGGAACTCTAATCCAAGTTAGAATTGTAATAATTCAGCAAGACATCCATTAAAATTTCTCGTCAGAACCAAAGAGAACATAACCATTTGGTTGTTATTTTAACATACAGTATATACTCTCTGTTGTCTTTGTACCATGACTCAATGATCTGTGTAGTAGTATTTGAGGATCATTATAAAAGAACACAAAGAAAGATATGCTTCCTGCAGGCAATTAAAGCTTCAATTACATGTTCGGCAAATTGCAATCCATACAGAAAACCTCCTAACATTCTCCAGCTAAGACCTTGTGTTGGACAGCAAATACAAACAAGCTTTGACGTAGGCTTGTGGTATTTACAGTTATCCAAACAGTATTGCTTCGTAGATTTCCATCGTATTTTCCACCAAGTAAGCTATTGCAATCTCCCAATCTATCACAATTATTCACCGAATAGTTTTCTGACCCATTATAAAACAATTTTGCAATCTCAATTTACACACCTGCTTGACCAAAGGGTTTCGTAAGCCTTCAGAAGCCTTTCAATGGTTTCCCTCTTAAATGTCTGTAATTTCGATGGACCAAAAATGTATGCAGGTTTGGATAGAAAATCGTTAGCCTTGGACATTCACTCAAACATTTAGCCTGTTTCCCCTTCTTAGTGGTTTTGTTCTTTCCTTCTCTCTCTCTCTCTACAGACTTGCCAACACTCTCGTCTCAGTGGTCAAAGCTACAGTAGATTGAATGTTTCTGCAGGGGGTGGTATGTGCTGCATTTTGTTAAACATTATTTCGTTTTCCCATTCTCTCTTGCTGGTAAAAGCATTGACAGGAGTGGGAGGGGTTATCATAAGGAAAGGATCATTACATGTTTGTCTTTACCTTGGGCCCAGAGAGAGAGAGAGGGGGGGGGAGATAGAGCTAGAGACAGAGAGAGAGAGGTGCGTACAATTATCTCAGTAGCCCCTGCCTGACATCCTGTTTAGTGTCTCTCCACCTCTCCTCCTCTCCTCTCCTCCTCTGTGGGTGTTAGGGAGATGGGGCTGGCCGCTGATCCCTCTGCCTCTGTCTTGTCCTACATTTGAACATGGCTCCACTCACTAACATGGCTCCACTCGCCTAAAACCATCTGTCTGAGGAGAGAAAGAAAACGAGAGAGAGAGAGAGAGAGAGAAATATTCCTTCTTCCTTTGCCACCAGAGGATCTAAGGTTGCAGGCCTGTAAAATAGGGAACGCCGTTTACGTTCGATCCATTTTTAAGTGCTCCTGGGCGGAGCTGTGATAGCTATGAGGAAAAGAGGATAACAGAATGTCTTTAAGTGGATATGAATCAAACAGTGAACTGTGAGGAACTGTGAGTGGTTCAAAACCTGTGAAACAGCTGCGTCGGGTCACGTCAAAGTACAGAGGAGACAGGTGCTGGCAAACATGGGAAAAAAACGCCATGCCAAAATGACTGAGAGGCCTTGTTTCATGTGCGGCTTTGCTATGGGAATGAATGAATGGCAGAGTCTATTTATGATTAGTCCCTGCTGACCTCTGTTTATCTGCGTCCCCCAAGAAGATAATACTGAACTACAGAACTCAGTGGTTGTGTCCCAAATGAAACCCTATTCCTTATATAGCACACTAGAGATGTGTAGCGCCATGTAGGGAATCAGGGGCCATTTAGAACCCATGCTGTATGAAAATAGACGGAGGCCCTCTCCTTTCTTGATTCACGCTATTCTCAATATTCAAGCAACACGTAATGAGTGACAACCCCAATAGAGTGAGGGACTATAAAGAGTGTTGTCTCTACATCCATGCTGCTGGCAGCTGCTGCCCACAGCCAGACGAGTGATGAATCCTTTTACATTCTAAACAGCTCTTCAATCAAATTGGTGCCTTTTTGAAACACACCGTTCGGAATCTGTGACAGGTCTCCCCTTAAAATGAAGACTGATTTCAATATGAAAGTAGGATTTTGACATGATAAGCGCGTGAGAGACCTTGAATTGGTCACACTTGTTTGTTTGTAAGCCAGGGTGCTTTGTAGCTAGTTTATTTCACTCTCTCTCTCTCTCTCTCTCTCTCTCTCTCTCTCTCTCTCTCTCTCTCTCTCTCTCTCTCTCTCTCTCTACCTCTCTCTCTCTCTCTACCTCTCTTTCTCTCTCTCTCTCTCTCTCTCTCTCTCTCTCTCTACCTCTCTCTCTCTCTCTACCTCTCTTTCTCTCTCTCTCTCTCTCTCTACCTCTCTCTACCTCTCTCTCTCTCTCTACCTCTCTTTCTCTCTCTCTCTCTCTCTCTCTCTCTCTCTCTCTCTCTCTCTCTCTCTCTCTCTCTCTCTCTCTCTCTCTCTCTCTCTCTCTCTCTCTCTCTCTCTCTCTACCTCTCTCTATCTCTACCTCTCTCTCTCTCCACCCTCTAGTGATGCATAAGGGACTGTATGTTTTTCATGTTACACAGGGAGAGGTATTAAGACAATAAGGTTAGCTATACACCAGTGGCACAGCAGAGGCAGGACAGACTCATATGTTGATGGTTTAACTAACGGTACATCTAGCTCCCTGTGAAGCACAGGAGGGTTTGCAACACTCACAGAAGATAAACACAAGTTTCTGAAATGCAATATGGGGGACCATGTCTGCTTCTGTGGTTTGTCTAAGACAAACATACAGAGTGTTTGCGCTGTATTTCGACACAGTTTAATTCTGTTTGTTGTGTGGATGAAATACACTGTGCTAAGTCATGGTGTCACAACAGTGGAGCTTCCAATCGATTCGGATCCAGTGAGAGGAGGAAGACGTTCTAAAACGAACACCCAGGTTACATCTCTTAATGGCACCCTTTACCCAGGTTACATCTCTTAATGACACCCTTTACCCAGGTTACATCTCTTAATGACACCCTTTACCCAGGTTACATCTCTTAATGGCACACTTTACCCAGGTTACATCTCTTAATGGCACCCTTTACCCAGGTTACATCTCTTAATGACACCCTTTACCCAGGTTACATCTCTTAATGGCACCCTTTACCCAGGTTACATCTCTTAATGGCACCCTTTACCCAGGTTACATCTCTTAATGGCACCCTTTACCCAGGTTACATCTCTTAATGGCACCCTTTACCCAGGTTACATCTCTTAATGGCATCCTTTACCCATGTTACATGTCTTAATGGCACCCTTTACCCATGTTACATGTCTTAATGGCACCCTTTACCCAGGTTACATCTCTTAATGGCACCCTTTACCCAGGTTACATCTCTTAATGGCACCCTTTACCCATGTTACATCTCTTAATGGCACCCTTTACCCAGGTTACATCTCTTAATGGCACCCTTTACCCAGGTTACATCTCTTAATGGCACCCTTTACCCCAGGTTACATCTCTTAATGGCACCCTTTACCCAGGTTACATCTCTTAATGGCACCCTTTACCCAGGTTACATCTCTTAATGGCACCCTTTACCCAGGTTACATCTCTTAATGGCACCCTTTACCCAGGTTACATCTCTTAATGGCACCCTTTACCCCAGGTTACATCTCTTAATGGCACCCTTTACCCAGGTTACATCTCTTAATGGCACCCTTTACCCAGGTTACATATCTTAATGGCACCCTTTACCTAGGTTACATCTCTTAATGGCACCCTTTAACCATGTTACATGTCTTAATGGCACCCTTTACCCAGGTTACATCTCTTAATGGCACCCTTTACCCAGGTTACATCTCTTAATGGCACCCTTTACCCATGTTACATCTCTTAATGGCACCCTTTACCAATGTTACATCTCTTAATGGCACCCTTTACCCAGGTTACATCTCTTAATGGCACCCTTTACCCAGGTTACATCTCTTAATGGCACCCTTTACCCAGGTTACATCTCTTAATGGCACCCTTTAACCATGTTACATGTCTTAATGGCACCCTTTACCCAGGTTACATCTCTTAATGGCACCCTTTACCCAGGTTACATCTCTTAATGGCACCCTTTACCCATGTTACATCTCTTAATGGCACCCTTTACCAATGTTACATCTCTTAATGGCACCCTTTACCCAGGTTACATCTCTTAATGGCACCCTTTACCCAGGTTACATCTCTTAATGGCACCCTTTACCCAGGTTACATCTCTTAATGGCACCCTTTACCCAGGTTACATGTCTTAATGGCACCCTTTACCCCAGGTTACATCTCTTAATGGCACCCTTTACCCAGGTTACATCTCTTAATGGCACCCTTTACCCAGGTTACATATCTTAATGGCACCCTTTACCTAGGTTACATCTCTTAATGGCACCCTTTAACCATGTTACATGTCTTAATGGCACCCTTTACCCAGGTTACATCTCTTAATGGCACCCTTTACCCAGGTTACATCTCTTAATGGCACCCTTTACCCATGTTACATCTCTTAATGGCACCCTTTACCAATGTTACATCTCTTAATGGCACCCTTTACCCAGGTTACATCTCTTAATGGCACCCTTTACCCAGGTTACATCTCTTAATGGCACCCTTTAACCATGTTACATGTCTTAATGGCACCCTTTACCCAGGTTACATCTCTTAATGGCACCCTTTACCCAGGTTACATCTCTTAATGGCACCCTTTACCCATGTTACATCTCTTAATGGCACCCTTTACCAATGTTACATCTCTTAATGGCACCCTTTACCCAGGTTACATCTCTTAATGGCACCCTTTACCCAGGTTACATCTCTTAATGGCACCCTTTACCCCAGGTTACATCTCTTAATGGCACCCTTTACCCAGGTTACATCTCTTAATGGCACCCTTTACCCAGGTTACATCTCTTAATGGCACCCTTTACCCAGGTTACATCTCTTAATGGCACCCTTTACCCAGGTTACATCTCTTAATGGCACCCTTTACCCAGGTTACATCTCTTAATGGCACCCTTTACCCATGTTACATCTCTTAATGGCACCCTTTACCTAGGTTACATCTCTTAATGGCACCCTTTACCGAGGCTACATCTCTTAATGGCACCCTTTACCCAGGTTACATGTCTTAATGGCACCCTTTACCCAGGTTACATCTCTTAATGGCACCCTTTACCCAGGTTACATCTCTTAATGGCACCCTTTACCCAGGTTACATCTCTTAATGGCACCCTTTACCCAGGTTACATCTCTTAATGGCACCCTTTACCCAGGTTACATGTCTTAATGGCACCCTTTACCCCAGGTTACATCTCTTAATGGCACCCTTTACCCAGGTTACATCTCTTAATGGCACCCTTTACCCAGGTTACATCTCTTAATGGCACCCTTTACCCAGGTTACATCTCTTAACCTGTTGAGGACAGAGGGCGCTGTTTTCACTTTGGGGGAAAATCGTGCCCAATTTAAACGGCCTCGTACTCAATTCTTGCTCGTACAATATGCATATTATTATTACTATTGGATAGAAAACACTCTCTAGTTTCTAAAACCGTTTGAATTATATCTGTGAGTAAAACAGAACTCATTTTGCAGCAAACTTCCTGACAGGAAGTGGAAAATCTGAAATCGATGCTCTGTTCTAGGGCCTGCCTATAAATGTCCTTGATATTTATTAGTATACATGCACTTCATACGTCTTCCACTAGATGTCGACAGGCAGTGAGAGAAGAAATGGAGTGTATAACTTGATCTGGGGTCGAATAAAAGCTCTTTGTATGACGTGTCACCAGTTTCCTGTTTTCTGGAGCGTGCGCGAAGGGACCTGGTATTGCCTTCTGAAAGGCTGTCGTTATAGACGACTAATATCTCCGGCTTTGATTTTATTTGATAAATGTGACAATATCATCGTAAAGTATGTTTTTTCAATATAGTTTTATTAGATTATTGAAATTTATTCGGGACGTTAGGCGTGTTGCGTTGTGTGCCTTTGTTCAGGAAGGAGAGCTTCGCGCTACTTTGCTAGCTTTCCGTGCTAATTGACTGGAGAAGAGGACATTCTAAAACCAAACAACGATTGTTCTGGACAAAGGACCCCTTGTACAACATTCTGATGGAAGATCATCAAAAGTAGGACCCATTTTATGATGCTATTTCATATATCTGTCGAACATGTTGTACTAGTAGTTTGCGCCCAGATTTTGGGCACGCTCTCGCTATAACTAAGCTGGATGTCGTAATGAAGTTATTTTTAGAATTCTAACACGGCGATTGCATTAAGAACTAGTGTATCTATCATTTCCTATACAACATGTATTTTCTAGTAACGTTTATGAATAGTTATTTGGTCAGAATAGTTGAGTGTCATAAAAATATCCGCACATTCTGGGAAAAAGATGCTACGTTAGCACAATGTATAACCACTGATTTCAGCTCTAAATATGCACATTTTCGAACAAAACATAAGTGTATGTATAACCTGATGTTATAGGACTGTCATCTGATGAAGGTTTATGAAGGTTAGTGAAAATTAATATCTTTTGCTGGTTTATTCCCTATCGCTAACGTGCCTATTGCTATCGCTAACGTGCCTTGATGAATGAATGCGGTAGTGTGGTAGGCTATTGTAGTAAGCTAATATAATGCTATATTGTGTTTTCGCTGTAAAACACTTAAAAAATCTGAAATATTGGCTGGATTCACAAGATGTTTGTCTTTAATTTGATGTACACCATCGATTTTTCAGAAATGTTTTATGATGAGTATTTAGGTATTTGACGTTGGTGTCTGTAATTACTCTGGCTGCTTCAGTGCTATTTCTGACGGTAGCTGTGATGGTAGCTGCAATGTAAAACTGATTTATACCTCAAATATGCACATTTTTCGAACAAAACATAGATTTATTGTATAACATGTTATAAGACTGTCATCTGATGAAGTTGTTTCTTGGTTAGTTTGGTTGGTTCTTGGTTAGTTAGGTTGGCTTTGTGCATGCTACCTGTGCTGTGAAAAATGTTTGTCCTTTTTTGTATTTGGTGGTGAGCTAACATAAATATATGTGGTGTTTTCGCTGTAAAACATTTTAAAAATCGGATATATTGACTGGATTCACAAGATGTGTATCTTTCATTTGCTGTATTGGACTTGTTAATGTGTGAAAGTTAAATATTTCTCAAAAATATTTTTAGAATTTCGCGCTCTGCCTTTTCAGTGGAATGTGGGAGGAGTTCCGCTAGCGGAACCCCGGTGCCAGACAGGTTAATGGCACCCTTTACCCAGGTTACATCTCTTAATGGCACCCTTTACCCAGGTTACATCTCTTAATGGCACCCTTTACCCAGGTTATATCTCTTAATGGCACCCTTTACCCCAGGTTACATCTCTTAATGGCACCCTTTACCCAGGTTACATCTCTTAATGGCACCCTTTACCCCAGGTTACATCTCTTAATGGCACCCTTTACCCCAGGTTACATCTCTTAATGGCACCCTTTACCCCAGGTTACATCTCTTAATGGCACCCTTTACCCCAGGATACATATCTTAATGGCACCCTTTACCCAGGTTACATCTCTTAATGGCACCCTTTACCCAGGTCACATCTCTTAATGGCACCCTTTACCCAGGTTACATCTCTTAATGGCACCCTTTACCCAGGTTACATCTCTTAATGGCACCCTTTACCCCAGGTTACATCTCTTAATGGCACCCTTTACCCCAGGTTACATCTCTTAATGGCACCCTTTACCCAGGTCACATCTCTTAATGACACCCTTTACCCAGGTTGCATCTCTTAATGGCACCCTTTACCCAGGTTACATGTCTTAATGGCACCCTTTACCCAGGTTACATCTCTTAATGGCACCCTTTACCCAGGTTACATCTCTTAATGGCACCCTTTACCCAGGTCACATCTCTTAATGGCACCCTTTACCCAGGTTACATCTCTTAATGGCACCCTTTACCCAGGTTACATCTCTTAATGGCACCCTTTACCCCAGGTTACATCTCTTAATGGCACCCTTTACCCCAGGTTACATCTCTTAATGGCACCCTTTACCCAGGTCACATCTCTTAATGACACCCTTTACCCAGGTTACATCTCTTAATGGCACCCTTTACCCAGGTTACATCTCTTAATGGCACCCTTTACCCAGGTTACATCTCTTAATGGCACCCTTTACCCAGGTTACATCTCTTAATGGCACCCTTTACCCCAGGTTACATCTCTTAAAACCTTTTCTCAATAGGGGGTGCTGTTTTCACTTTGTAAAAATTTCGTTCCCAAATTAAACTGCCTCGTACTCAATTCTTGCTCGTACAATATGCATATTATTATTACTATTGGATAGAAAACACTCTCTAGTTTCTAAAACCGTTTGAATTATATCTGTGAGTAAAACAGAACTCAAGTTGGAGCATTTTTCCTGTGAGGAAGTGAGAAATCTGAAATCAGACAGGCTGTTCTGGGGTCAGTTTATTAATTTGCATGTCTTCTATTGGTCGAGATGCACTGCATACACCTTCCCCTAGATATCAGCAAATAGTGAGAATTTGAATGGAGTTGCTAGGCAGATCTGAGGCCATATAAAGGGTCTGGGAACGTGGGGTCCAGTCTTTTCATCATTCGCCATGACGCAAGACAGACCTCAGGATTGCGTTCTGGAAAGCTCCCGTTATAGGCCTTAGATATATCCGGCTCTGATTTTATTCGATATAGGTGTTAAAGACATCATAATGTTGTTATTTTAAACCGAGTTATATCAGTTTATATCAGTATATTGCGATTTTCGGATATTTCTTAGTGCTGCATTATAGTGAGTTGGACACGTCTTCGCCACATGGCTAATGTTTACTGCTAATTCCAAAGTTGAAGGCGACAATCTACAACCGAGCAACGATTCCTCTGGACAAAGGACAACTTGCCCAAGATTCTGATGGGAGCTCGTCAAAAAGTAAGAAGTATTTATGATGTTAATTCGTTGTTCTGTTGAAAAATGTAAAAATACTATTCCGCCATTAATTTCGGTGCGGTCTCGCTTTAACGCACGCTGTATGTCGTAGTAACGTTAATTTTAAAAATCTAACACAGCGGTTGCATTAAGAACTAATGTATCTTTCATTTGCTGTCCAACCTGTATTTTTTAGTCAAGTTTATGATTAGTTACTGATTAGATTAGGTGCCTCTCCCAAGATTTCTCCCGACATTTTGTTGGCAGCTTGGCTACTATTCTCATTGTATAACCACGATTTGTGCCGCTAAATATGCACATTTTCGAACAAACTCTATATGTATTGTGTAATATGATGTTATAGGACTGTCATCTGAAGAAGTTTGAGAAGGTTAGTGAAAAAATGTATATATTTTGCTGGTTTATTCGTTATCGCTATTGTTGGCTTGAATCAATGCTGTTGTGTGGTTGGCTATTGTAGTAAGCTAATATAATGCTATATTGTGTTTTCCCTGTAAAACACTTAAAAAATCTGAAATATTGGCTGGATTCACAAGATCTTTGTCTTTCATTTGCTGTACGCTGTGTATTTTTCATAAATGTTTTATGATGAATATTTTGGTAATTCACGTTGGTCTCTGTAGTTATTCTAGTTGCTTTGGTGAGCGGTGTGATGGTGGCTGCAATGTAAAACTATGATTTATACCTGAAATATGCACATTTTTCTAACAAAACATATGCTATACAATAAATATGTTATCAGACTGTCATCTGATGAAGTTGTTTCTTGGTTAGTGACTATTTATATCTTTATTTGGTCGAAATTGTGATACCTACCTATGCAGGAAAAAAATGGTGGGAAAAAAAAGTTGTTTCTTTTGCTATCGTGGTTAGCTAATAGAAATACATATTGTGTCTGCTCCCGGATCCGGGATTGTGATGAAGTAGAAGTTAATGGCACCCTTTACCCAGGTTACATCTCTTAATGGCACCCTTTACCCCAGGTTACATCTCTTAATGGCACCCTTTACCCAGGTTACATCTCTTAATGGCACCCTTTACCCCAGGTTACATCTCTTAATGGCACCCTTTACCCCAGGTTACATCTCTTAATGGCACCCTTTACCCAGGTTACATCTCTTAATGGCACCCTTTACCAAGGTTACATCTCTTAATGGCACCCTTTACCCAGGTTACATCTCTTAATGGCACCCTTTACCCAGGTTACATCTCTTAATGGCACCCTTTACCCAGGTTACATCTCTTAATGGCACCCTTTACCCAGGTTACATCTCTTAATGGCACCCTTTACCCAGGTTACATCTCTTAATGGCACCCTTTACCCCAGGTTACATCTCTTAATGGCACCCTTTACCCAGGTTACATCTCTTAATGGAACCCTTTACCCAGGTTACATCTCTTAATGGCACCCTTTACCCCAGGTTACATCTCTTAATGGCACCCTTTACCCAGGTTACATCTCTTAATGGCACCCTTTACCCAGGTTACATCTCTTAATGGCACCCTTTACCCAGGTTACATCTCTTAATGGCACCCTTTACCCCAGGTTACATCTCTTAATGGCACCCTTTACCCAGGTTACATCTCTTAATGGCACCCTTTACCCAGGTTACATCTCTTAATGGCACCCTTTACCCAGGTTATATCTCTTAATGGCACCCTTTACCCCAGGTTACATCTCTTAATGGCACCCTTTACCCCATGATACATAGCTTAATGGCACCCGTTACCCAGGTTACATCTCTTAATGGCACCCTTTACCCCAGGTTACATCTCTTAATGGCACCCTTTACCCAGGTTACATCTCTTACTGGCACCCTTTACCCAGGTTACATCTCTTAATGGCACCCTTTACCCAGGTTACATCTCTTAATGGCACCCTTTACCCAGGTTACATCTCTTAATGGCACCCTTTACCCAGGTTACATCTCTTAATGGCACCCTTTACCCCAGGTTACATCTCTTAATGGCACCCTTTACCCAGGTTACATCTCTTAATGGCACCCTTTACCCAGGTTACATCTCTTAATGGCACCCTTTACCCAGGTTACATCTCTTAATGGCACCCTTTACCCAGGTTACATCTCGTAATGGCACCCTTTACCCAGGTTACATCTCTTAATGGCACCCTTTACCCAGGTTACATCTCTTAATGGCACCCTTTACCCCAGGTCACATCTCTTAGTGGCACCCTTTACCCTAACATCCCACTCTAGATTTTTGCTGAACATTTTTGTTAAGTTGTTAAACTTTTTTATGTTACCCTCAATTATTTGTAGATGCATTGTGTTCACGTGTGATTGAATTTTGTTTTGAAAGGGTCAAAGAAATCAAATCAAAACTGAGGTGTGAGGCTTGGGGCTGAGGGTGTCCTAAAATGGATACCATAATGGAGCAGGCTCTGAGTCCCGCTGGCTTCACCTTGCTGTGTTATGAGGTTAGCAGGACAGGTTGGTACTTGACACACATACTGTATCATGCCAATAGATATAGCTGTCTATTTCTGTCTTGGCATGGAATTGCCACATGGGCTGGAGCGCGTATGGAGCACACACTCTGTCCTCTATCATTTAACACTGTGCCTCTACTCATAAGTGCTAGTGGCTTGCATGCTACCATAGCTACTGTATATGAGGTGTTGACATGCCCTGTACCACAGATTCTATATTCAGCAGAGAAGTGATCTGGCTGGTATGGCACTCACATATCTGGCACTTGGTTTATACAAGCCTGATGGCGTAATACATAGCTGGCTATCAGTCTCTGGGGGTAGAGGTGTGGCGTTTTGCACGTACTGTACACTGGACTACATACTGGAGGGGAGACGGGTCACATTCTAGTTGAAGGTCGTAATTTGGTACCGACAATGAGACAATGACCGTCCAGGAGGTTTACTTGCTGCCTCACTCTACAGAAACAGGAGATGAGCGCCTGCAATATTGTCAATGCTGGCTCGGACAAGGCTTACTTTAGGAATTATTATGTGAATTTGACTTTGTGAAGGTGTACTAATGGTAGCTCTCTACATTGAGACTAATTTGGATACTAGTGTGTTCTGCCAATAAAGCAACACTTTAATTGTAAAATGGAGGAGACAATCTAAACTGTTCTAATGACTTTATAATACTAAATATAAACCTGACCAATATATGAATTAACCCTTTTTTCAAACTTCAATTCTTTATGGCATTGGAAAAATTAATTCTATGAGAAGATGGGCTATACCCTTTGTGTTACCCTGAAACCCTGATACTTCAGCCATGATCAGGGTTCTAAGATGGGAGTCTAATGGCACTACTTCAGCCCAGACTGACGCCTTCTAAACATCACATAAACTTTCATTACTGTGGTCTCGGAGTCTGACCCACAACCCCCGTCATGGCTTAAGAGTCATTATCGTCCTGAGTCGTCAACGACAACGGCCTGTCGCAGAAGGTTTGGTTCTTAAACCAGCCTCTGATTGGATGATTGGATTAGGAAGTGGACGGGAGGGTAAAACGATACAGCCCATAATGCTGTGTGGCCGTGGCAGCAGAGAAAGGGGCATAGCCTAGTCCGTGATGAATCTGAAGATTTGGCATCATAAATTACAATTATTTGTGCTAGAAAGGTTTGAGCGAGCCACTTAGCATCTATCAGTCGGCCCATATGGTGCAGAAATTGACTACGGAATTTTTCCTCCTCCTCACAGCCTGCCGTCCTTAGGAAAAGTGGCATTAGAGAGAGAGAGAGAGAGAGAGAGAGAGAGAGAGAGAGAGAGAGAGAGAGAGAGAGAGAGAGAGAGAAAGAGAGAGAAAGAGAGAGAGAGAGAGAGAGAGAGAGAGAGAGAGAGAGAGAGAGAGAGAGAGAGAGAGAGAGAGAGAGAGAGAGAGAGAGAGAGAGAAAAAAACAGGGTGATGTGGTTAAGGAAGTGAGGCAGCTGCAGCGATCAAGTAAATCAACACAGTGAGTCTCTTCCATTCATTTTGACGGGAAGGAAGTTTCCAACACAACTTCTTTCACATTGGGCTGGTGATTCACACGAGCTTACCCTGAATGTCCCCTTCTTTGCCTCTGACTCACTAAAGTGCGACATTCCACCTCTTATTTGAGAATTAAAAACCGCGTCACAAATCACACTTTATTCCCTATGTAGTGGACTACTTTTGAGGAGAACTCTATAGGCTCTGGTCCAAAGTAGTGCATCATAAAGGCAATAAGGTTCCTTTTGGGACGCAACCCAGGAGTATGTACCACAGACCACATGAAGATGCTACAGCTGATGTTTTCTGAGAGAAACTTTGAGTGTGTTTGATGCAGTATGTCAAGGCTATTCAGGTGTGGAATGTTCTTTAAGAGGGTGTCCCTGTTAAGCCAAACCAAACTGTGTGGTTGACATCAGAATATAAGAAAACATTGCAGACTTCAGTACAACTGTATAAGGACACACAAGCACTGCCTTTGAGTGTCTCAGGACACGATACATGACAGCAATCAGAATATTTCCCTGGCAACCAATGTTTTTGATTTAGTCACACTGTTCTTTCTGGCATTCCGACGCTTGTACTCAGTCAAGACTAATGAAAATGTTATGTTCGTCAAGTTACATGGAGATCCCCAAGTGAATACCATATACAGTCCAACCTTGTTTGAGAGAAATTAAAAAAATATTTTTCTGGAAATAACAGAGTACAGGTATATGTAATATTCATAACGTGAGCTGGGCCCGTGTGTGTGTGTGCGTGAGCATACATGTGTGTGTGTGTGTCACATTCTGTATGTTTTTCTATATTACTTCTACACTCTAATCAATTGTGAAAGAGGCCTGGCTATGCTTCCTGATATGGGTAATCGGAAATGAAAAAGCCTGATGCTGCCTGTGAAGTCCCACTTGAGCAGGGCGACACATGCTCAGACAGGCTCCACAGCCAACACTTATTTTTTGTCATTTCCAATTAGTGTGCGATTCCAAGTCCCTAATTCAAAACCAGCTAAAGTTATTTGCCAATTCAAATGGCCGGTCTAGCTATGAATAGCTTCTTCTAGACATCCAAGAAGTGAGTCCGCTTTCCAAATGGCATCCTATTCCCTATTTAGTGCATTACATTTGACCTGAACCCTATGGTGATGTTCCCACTTTAAAAGAATTAGGGTGTGATTTGGGATGCAGATTGAAGGATCTACGATCAGACTGTCTGTTAAAAGAACACATTACAGTCAGATCTGCTCTGAGGAGATCTGAAGTCTCTCATATGTCTCCGTCAGTACTCTGTAGTGAAGCAGTGAAACCTCAAAAGGTTATGATCTGAGATAAGGAATGACAAGGCTTTTTCTTCTGACTGGTGCATGGCCAGACGCTCACTCGCTCACTCACTCACTCCTTTCTCTCTCACTCACTCATTCACTCACTCACTACTACTTACTCCTCATTCATTCACTCACTCACTGGACTCTACCCCCCCCCCACACACACACACACTACACTGACACTCCAACACTGACACTCCAACACACACACACACACACACACACACACACACACACACACACACACACACACACACACACACACACACACACACACACACACACACACACAGTCTCCCTGGTGTTTTAATAATGTGACACCAGACCTCAGGCCACAATATGTTTCCCCAGCAGGACACTGCAGCTCCACAGTGGTTCTCAAATCCCAACAGTTACAGAGCAGAGAAAAAGGCATATTGCTGTTAACTGACTGTCGTGAGCTCAGAGTCATGTAGATTCAGTCAGCCCCAAGCATAATGGTGGCTTTCTAGTCAAAGGAATTGTTTATACAGTACAGTTCTGTTAGATGAGCTTATATGACTGGTAATAGATTTGTATGTGGCTTCCAAACAAATGCCTCAGACTGCCTATAGCTTCTACTTAGCAGGACTGTTTCAACACATTATCTGCATCCAAAATGACACCCTGCTTATTCCCTATATGGTGCACTACTTTTGACCAGAGGTCATAGCTCTGGTCAAAAGTAGTGCACTATGTAGGGAAAAGGGGGCCATTTGGGACACAGACTTTATCTGGGGCGGCAGGTAGCCTAGTGGTTAGAGTGTTGGACTAGTAACCGAATCCCTGAGCTGACAAGGTAAAAATCTGTCGTTCTGCCCCTGAACAATGCAGTTAACCCACTGTTCCTAGGCCGTCATTGAAAATAACAATTTGTTCTTAACTGACTTGACTAGTTAAATAAAGGTAAAAAAACAGGCACGGGTCATGCATTTATGCAAATCATTGGATGGAGAAGAATGGCTGGTGCTGCAGATGTCTACCTGCTGCCCAACAGATGTTTTGTGAAATACTGACACTGTTTCCTCCCCCAGTGGCAGTTTAGAAAACTAGAAATCCCATGACGTCAGTCTAGACTCAACATTCACTATAAGACTCTATAGTCTGATGCATTAAGACGTACGCTCACGTACCGCTATCTAAACCTCTAAGATTTAGTTTAATGTGAGAGCCCAACATCCAATAGTGTGAAATAATTAAGATTAAGATGTAACACACACACACACATACACACTCTTCTAGAGATGTGTACCGAGGGACACTCTACCTGCTACCTGAAGGAACATCTAGTCTGCAGTTTGTCCTGTGATGAGTCCACTCTGTTGTGCTGGGAATTCAGTACAGGAACACCAATTATACATTTGGCAACCATTTGTTTACTCTCAGAGATCTCAGCTGCCATGTGGAGACGGGGTCTGCATCCCAAATAGCACCCCATTCCTTACTTCCTTAAAAGTATTGGACAGTTACATTTGTTGTTGTTGTTTTGGCTCTGTACTCAGCACTTGAAATGACACAATGACTGTTAAGTGACTGTTAAGTTAAGTGCAGACTGTCAGCTTCAATTTCAGGGTATTTTATCCATATCGAGTGAACCGTTTAGAAATTACAGCAATTCTATTGGGCACAAAATAATCTGAAATACAACCAAGCTTGACGTAATATTGCATGCTAGGAATATGAGACCAAATACAAAAACATTTGACTACTTTAATACACATAAGTGAATTTGTCCCAATTCTTTTGGTCCCCTAAAATGGGTGGACTAAACGGTTCACCCGATATGGATGAAAATACCCTCAAATTAAAGCTGCAGTCTGCACGTTAACGTTATAGTCATTGTATCATTTCAAAACCAAAGTGCTGGAGTACAGAGTCAAAACACTGTCCCAGTACTTTTGGAGCTCACTGTAAAAGTGGTGCACTATTTAGGGAATAAGGTGCCATTTGGAACGCAATCTGCCTGGGACTCTCCTTCCTCTCCTCCATTAATGCTGAGCTGCCTACCTACTTCTCTCTCTTCACTCTCTAAAGACCAGTGTCCTTTCAGGAATGGCTTCTAAAAGGATAGAACACATCCGTTGAAGAATGCGGTTGCATTTTTAATTTAGATTAGACATCCCTCAGGTAATGGAGGTTTTATCTATTGTCTTAGAAACCCGCCACTGTCTCCGAATTGAACAATTAACCTTTGGTTACATCGTAGTTCATACTCGTCCCTCAGATTGTATGAGAAAACCATTTCATTTTGTCCAGTTGTTCCCTAACAAGCTGCTTTGACCCTGTATTCTGAGAAGTATGTATCACACGATCATTAAAATATCTAGCTCCATCGATGCCCTTGGTAGGAGTTCTTTATGCAGAACACAATATCAATCAAACCAAGTGGGAACAAACTGAATCGATAGGGAAGAGAAGTGTACACTACAAACGCTGTGTACAGGCATTGGGAGGACAAAGATGAGAGAAAATCCCCTAAATGAAATGATGCATATTTCTGGCACTGGGCATATAGTCTGTGGAAAGATGGCGGCATTTACGTCTGGCAACAAGACTGTATTTGATCTGAAGATGACGTGGGAGAGGAGGAGGCATGTGTAGCACACACAAACACAGATACACACGCTTACACACACGACACACGCAAATGTGTATTGCTTTGCGTGGCTTGATCATTAGCTGAAGAACTTGTTACTATGAGTCAGGGTGAGTAAGAGTTCCAACATAGGCTAATTATCATATGCTAGGTGGTGAAGCTGAATGAAAACAAAACGGGTTAGCTATGGACATGTACAAAATAGCACCCTACTCCCTTCACGCTATAGGGAATAGGGTGCCATTTGGGATGCGTCGACAAAACCCCAGACCCCAATTGTATGAACGTCCTCCTCCCAACTTTCTCCTTTCTCATCAGAAACAACAGAGACTGCCAAAGGAATTAGCATCAAGCGGGGTGATACATTTGTAATCTATTCTGAGCATAGTAAACAACACAAATTGGATTTCTAATTCATTGTGACTCATTTATGTAAAGCGAAAGAGGGAAAGAGTATCGCCATAGCAACAGGTTTAATTCCATGTGCAACCTATAGCCATTGATATTACAAACACCTTAGTATCCCCCCCGTATCAGATTTTGTAGCAAGCCATTTATACCTATGTCCTTTCAGCGTTTACAGTGTAAGGAGACACGTATTCACACACATGAATGCAAACATACAAAGATGTATGTACGCGTTCCCCAACGCACGCCATACGTACGCACACACACACACACACACACAGTTGAGTGACTGGAAGTCTGTCGATAGAAGTCAACAGGTGTTGTTGTATTCTGTGGCGTGGTTCTCGGCACGTGCCCGCTGCATCCATTAATTGGTCAGATTAATTAGAGGATAGCTGTCCAGAAACCCAGCTCTCCGTTCGGCCAGGGAAATGAAAATTAAAACCTGCTCCTGAAGCAAAATTGCAAAATGTCAGAGGAAACGGGAGACAAAAATCGATGGCAAGAGAAAGGCCTCCCATTGCCACAACTGAATCCGAGCCTCACAACGTTTTATTATCTAAATCCATGAGAACAACAAACCTAATTAATGATAGCTCTGTGTGCTTGTGTGTGTGCATGTGTGCGTGCGTGCGTGTGTGCGTCTGTGCGTGTGCGTGTGTGTGTGTGTGTGTGTGTGTGTGTGTGTGTGTGTGTGTGTGTGTGTGTGTGTGTGTGTGTGTGTGTGTGTGTGTGTGTGTGTGTGTGTGTGTGTGTGTGTGTGTGTGCGTGTGTGCGTGTGTGTGTGTTTTCCTTTCGTGCGCGTGTTAGATGGTATTTGAGTGTGTGTGTGTGCCTAAGTTCCCATTTAGCCAATTCATCCCTCAGCGATAACTTACAGACACCTAACTGATTAATGAGGTGTAAGCCCCTATCAGTTAATATAACAATGGCCCAACGCCACTAAACCTGCTTATTCAGATGGTTATCGGAAGAGTTCTGTTCATTATAAAGATTGTACACTGTCTGGGTCAATGTTCCCCGGAGTGTAAATTATTCTTTTTTTTGTCTTAAAACATAGTTACTGAAAGTTTAATTGTTTCTCCACTTTGATGTAGATTAATATACAATAATAAACTGTGTGTTATCTATAATACACAATTCAAGGCATTTGAAAGAGGTTTGAGGAAGGTAATAAACATACTGTACAATTGCACTTTTCCCATCCTCACACAGTACCAGTCCAGCGCTACACACTTTCTGAGAAGAGCGATTTTCAGGATGTCTCGGTGTCTGACGAACACCGCTCCAGCTCTGCCACCTTTCACCGCAAATGTGGAAGTGTTGAGACGCTACCCTGTGCAAAAAAACAGATATCGCTAGCTTAAACAGACGTATTTTGATGGGGATTGTTTTATTGTGTTAATTAGATTTCGATTGTGTCGGCTAAGGGTTGCTTTAATCATAGTATTGACCATGCTATTACAGTAACAGGTGGTCCTATTTTAAGACCTCTTGACAGGTCCCTCTCACAAAAGAGGTTTCAAACCTCAACAGTCTTTCCCTGGTTAAATAAAGGTTAAGAAAAAATAAAAATAAAAAATGCTATTCGTATCACGCTCATGACTAGCTTGGCTTTTTCTGCAGTGTGTTTAACACAATCTATTCCCTATATAGTGTACAGGGCTCTGGTTAAAAGTAGTGCACTGTATAGGGAATAGGTTGCCATTTGGGATGCACACATGGACATGATTGGTAGGATATTTGATCGGTATGGCTCCATTTTGAGTAAAATACCACCAGAATATGCTTTTCAGATGGATACATTTTTGAGGACGATACAGTATCTCCTGTCACCACCAATCAGTGGTATACATCATGGACAAGACATAGTTTTGATTAGCATGTCATCAGCAAGAGAACAGAGAGAGCAATGATAGAAATCTGAATGGCTAAATAAAGTTTCATTGGAACCTGTGTCGAGATGTCTATTTTACAACACTAAAGCCACAGCCGTGGTCCAGTTACAGACCAGTTAAACCATCTCAAGTTAGATCTGCAGATCCAGAACAACTATAGGTATAAACGTCATCAAACTTCATCATTCACTGTCCTTATATGCATCAACTGTAGGTCAATACCCAGTGTTGATAAATATGTTCTGTTGTTGCCTCACGCTGAACCAAGTCAACTTATTTGACGGGAAAGACACTGGTCCTGTCTATAAACGTATATAAGACGTTGCAAAGCAATATTTCCGAAGTTTTGTCTAACTTTGAATTTTCCACTCGAACGAACATTTCAAATTGTTGTTGCTTCCCTCTCAGGGCTTAGTGCCTCACAAGTCGACCAATTTGATGTTTTTTTTTCTGATGTTGCAGTAAACACAACTATTATCTCTGTTCCATTATCTCTGTTCCATTATCTCTGTTCCTGCCAAACTAACATTCACACACAACAGACATGCAACAGACATTCAGCCATTGAAATATACCTATAATATAAGTCATTAGACTTGAGGCCACTTTTAGTAGCTATCTACCAAATCGTTCAATTTTCAGACTCATTTCACCCTGTTGATATGAAAGAGATGAGGAAATCTTCCTGAAAAATAAATATGAACAATATGTAACGTTTCTCAAAAGACTTCTTCAAAAACCACAAATTGCTTTCCAATTATCCAAGTGTCTCCTGTCTGTTTTTTCTCTCATTGTGTGCTCTGTCATGCAAGTATGAGTTTTGCCTCTTGCGCTCTCCTAGCTGCCTGATACCCTGTCTAGCCTTTCCCCTTGTCTTTCTATAAACCACCTGGGAGACAGGGAGAGGGACACGCATCACTGACTCTACCCAGAGATGTGAAGCAGAAACAGGAGAGATGCAGGGATGCAATTTCTGACTGCATCCCAAATGACACCCTATAACTCATAGAGCTCTGGTCAGAAGTAATGTACTAGGGAATAGGGTGCCATTTGGGACAACTTCTTTCTACTGAGACAGGCCTATGTCTAGGGACTGGTATTACTTAGAAAAAAAGGTTCTAAAAGGGTTCTTCAACTGTCCCCATAGGAGAACCCTCTGTAGAAAGGGTTCTACATGGAACCCAACCCCCCCCCCCCCCTCTCCTCTCTCTCTCTCTCTCTCCCTTTTCTCGCTGTTCTCTCGCTCTGTCTTTATCTGAGCTAGTTTCCTGTAGATTCATGTCTAGTGATGCCAACTACAACAGCCAGCCTGCTGCCAAATCCCATGGCGGGAGTCCTCTCTGATTCCTCCTCTGACCACACACTAGCCCCATCCGTCACGCCTGCACACACACACACACGCACACACACACACACACACACACACACACACACACACACACACACACACACACACACACACACACACACACACACACACACCCACACACCCACACACCCACACACACACACACACACACACACACACACACACACACACACACACACACACACACACACACACACACACACACACACACCCCAGACTGACTACACCATCCCAGGGAAAGAAAAGGGGTATATGTACACCTGCAAGGAGAGGAGAGGATCAGAGGTGCCATCACTGACCCTCCCACTCTAATTCCACTCATGTTTCCAGTATATTGGCACATTAGGATGCCCCACAAAGGCACTTTATCAGTGTAATATGGTGCCATAGATGAGAGATCTTGGGTCCTGTGCTCATCATTATACATTATAGGCACTGCTTTCTTTTGCTCCTTCACGTCGTCCACTTACTGGCTGATCTGTCCTCCTCCTCTCTTTACCGATCCTCGGTTGGCTTTTGCAGCTTTTTATACGTGGAATGAAAATGAAAAACAACCGTGTCTGTTTAAAATGAGATTCTATTTATTGATGTTAATCAAGGTTGCTGCATTGAGTTTACAGTGGCAAAGGTTAGTCCTGTTTGCAGAGGATGGCCCTCATCTCTCAACGGGGCGTACGTTTCAACAGCGTTTATCCTTTTTACTGTCAGTTAGCATCAGAAACCCAAAGCCACAATAGGTTTTCCATACCAATAATGACAGAGCCGCAGACAGCCGGCGACAAAGACTGGTAGAGGTTGTCTCACTAGGCAGATGGTAATTTGATTTTTAGAAAAGAAACGAGTGAGGGAAGAAAAATCGTAACAAATGACAGCAACAGAATCGAGTATCAACGGCGTGGATTTGTCTTACATTTCCTCCCTGATCTCGTTCCCCAAGCCGTCCCCATTTCTTTTTTTTTGGGGGGGGGGGGGGGTTCTCATGAGATGGATGTTTTTTTATGTATTTATTTCTATCGTTCATTTCTTTTTCTCGGAGGAGGTGCCGTGAAGTTCATCACATGAAGCGTATTGACATAAACAGCGTGCGAGGCGCGTTCCCTCTTGCCTTTGATGGGGGTTTAAGTAGGACGCCATCGGGAGACTTATGGAGGAAACATTCCCACGGGATCAATAGATTAGGGCACGCAGCTAATCTTAGTCAACTGAGAGAGCAGAGCTACACACGCGGAATAGAAAGCTCGCTGACCGTCAGATAGTCATTTCCCTAACATATGGGCTTCCATCAGTCTTTTATTGCTTTCACTCAGTAATCACTCTTCTCTCTAATATGGGTCATAAAGGAGGGAGGGAGGGAGGGAGGGAGAAGAAGGGAAAATGTCTGTTGTTTTCCAGATGTGTTCGTTTCGCGCTACTTTTCCCTCCCATACGTATCTTAGAGCTTGATGGAACTACAATCTATGTAAACTGAAATGTTTTCAGGAAGGAATTGTCCATTAGGTTGCTTACTGTATATCTTGATGGAGTTGTCAACAACATTATGGCTACTACACCTTCCATGTTGCTGCCCCTGTGCAGTTGTGGGTATTGTTCCATTTGAGTGAATTCCTAAACATAATGTGTTACTAATGAAATCCGGCCTTAGGTGTGTCTAGATTATGTTCGGTGCTATGTCTGTAGCATTGGCACCTGTGCTCTTCCTCACCACTCCTTATCTCTCTCTCTCTCTCTCTCTCTCCCTATAGCTCGCTCTCTCTCTCCCTATCGCCCCGCTCTCTCTCTCTCCCTTCCTTCCTTCCCTAACTCTTTCTCTCTCTCCCTCCTTCTGACCCTGTGCTCCAGCAGTGGTCCAAGGTGAAACCAACAGGACAGGGCCCTCATTACCCCCTTCTCTGTACAGGAGGAACCTCTGCACCATTCATCATGTTGTTTCAATTAAACCCATCTAAAAAAATGATTAAATAATCATTTTCATTAAGCCACCGGGTAATGGAACAATATATCCTAGTTATGAAGGACTTTGGACATCAGCTGGGGAATGTCTGTGGTTAGCTACACATCAGATGGACAGACGGGATGTAGGGACAGACAGAAAGGCAGAGACAGACAAAAAGAAAGACAGACAGACACAGACGTTGCATGGAATGGAAAAGAGAAAAACAGAGAATGCTTGTTAGACCAGAACAGTCATTTAAATGTGGAATAACTAGCCTATGATGTGTGCATGAGGCAAAAGGGGGGAAAATGACTTCATCTTTGATTTCGGCCACATTACGGAACATTCCATGCATGACCCATTTAATGTCACTCACATGTACAGACGGGCTGACAGGGCAGACAGGGCAGACAATAGGGAGGGAGGTCTCCAGTCATCTATTCTACACATCAGTGAGCAGAGGAGAGGAGGGAGTCAAATGGGAAATGTCATGATTGTTTATTTGTCTCTGATAATGCAGGACTGTGTCTCTGTCTCCCAGTCAGATGGCTAGATAGGCATACAACCTGACTGGCAGTGGGATAGTTTCAAACCTGTCTCACACACTCAAATAAGCTACACGCACACGCACACGCACACACGCACACACGCACACACGCACACACACAGGATTAAATAATAGCCATCATTATGGATGGAAATCCTCAGTGCTCTAGTAGCCAGTGGAAAGGGAGGTGACCCTCACTATGGTTTTCATCAGCCTATTGCTACACATTAAACATTAATTGATGTCACAAGGGACTGCTGATCAAAGGCTTTTTATCCATCACCCCACTGAAATACGCTCCACTGCTCCATTCTATCTGAAATACGCTCCACTGATCCATTTTATCTGAAATATAACCCACTGCTCCATTCTATCTGAAATATAACCCACTGCTCCATTCTATCTGAAATATGCTCCACTGCTCCATTCTATCTGAAATATAACCCACTGCTCCATTCTATCTGAAATATGCTCCACTGCTCAATTCTATCTGAAATACGCTCCACTGATCCATTCTATCTGAAATACGCTCCACTGCTCCATTCTATCTGAAATACACTTCACTGCTCCATTCTATCTGAAATATAACCCACTGCTCCATTCTATCTGAAATATGCTCCACTGCTCCATTCTATCTGAAATATAACCCACTGCTCCATTCTATCTGAAATGTGCTCCAGTACTCCATTCTATCTGAAATACGCTCCACTGCTCCATTCTATCTGAAATACGCTCAACTGCTCCATTCTATCTGAAATACGCTCCACTGCTCCATTCTATCTGAAATATAACCCACTGCTCCATTCTATCTGAAATATGCTCCACTGCTCCATTCTATCTGAAATACGCTCCACTGATCCATTCTATCTGAAACATAACCCACTGCTCCATTCTATCTGAAATATGCTCCACTGCTCCATTCTATCTGAAATACGCTCCACTGATCCATTCTATCTGAAATATAACCCACTGCTCCATTCTATCTGAAATATAACCCACTGCTCCATTCTATCTGAAATATGCTCCACTGCTCCATTCTATCTGAAATATAACCCACTGCTCCATTCTATCTGAAATGTGCTCCACTGATCCAGTCTATCTGAAATATAACCCACTGCTCCATTCTATCTGAAATATAACCCACTGCTCCATTCTATCTGAAATACGCTCCACTGCTCCATTCTATCTGAAATGTGCTCCAGTACTCCATTCTATCTGAAATACGCTCCACTGCTCCATTCTATCTGAAATATGCTCCACTGCTCCATTCTATCTGAAATATAACCCACTGCTCCATTCTATCTGAAATGTGCTCCAGTACTCCATTCTATCTGAAATACGCTCCACTGCTGCATTCTATCTGAAATATAACCCACTGCTCCATTCTATCTGAAATGTGCTCCAGTACTCCATTCTATCTGAAATATGCTCCACTGCTGCATTCTATCTGAAATATAACCCACTGCTCCATTCTATCTGAAATGTGCTCCAGTACTCCATTCTATCTGAAATACGCTCAACTGCTCCATTCTATCTGAAATATGCTCCAGTACTCCATTCTAACTGAAATACGCTCCACTGCTCCATTCTATCTGAAATATGCTCCACTGCTCCATTCTATCTGAAATACGCTCCACTGATCCATTCTATCTGAAATATAACCCACTGCTCCATTCTATCTGAAATATAACCCACTGCTCCATTCTATCTGAAATATGCTCCACTGCTCCATTCTATCTGAAATACGCTCCACTGCTCCATTCTATCTGAAATGTGCTCCACTGCTCCATTCTATCTGAAATATGCTCCACTGCTCCATTCTATCTGAAATATAACCCACTGCTCCATTCTATCTGAAACGTGCTCCAGTACTCCATTCTATCTGAAATTTGCTCCACTGCTGCATTCTATCTGAAATATAACCCACTGCTCCATTCTATCTGAAATGTGCTCCAGTACTCCATTCTATCTGAAATACACTCCACTGCTCCATTCTATCTGAAATATGCTCCAGTACTCCATTCTATCTGAAATATGCTCCACTGATCCATTCTATCTGAAATATAACCCACTGCTCCATTCTATCTGAAATATGCTACACTGCTCCATTCTATCTGAAATACGCTCCACTGATCCAGTCTATCTGAAATATAACCCACTGCTCCATTCTATCTGAAATATAACCCACTGCTCCATTCTATCTGAAATACGCTCCACTGCTCCATTCTATCTGAAATGTGCTTCAGTACTCCATTCTATCTGAAATACGCTCCACTGCTCCATTCTATCTGAAATATGCTCCACTGCTCCATTCTATCTGAAATATAACCCACTGCTCCATTCTATCTGAAATGTGCTCCAGTACTCCATTCTATCTGAAATACGCTCCACTGCTGCATTCTATCTGAAATATAACCCACTGCTCCATTCTATCTGAAATGTGCTCCAGTACTCCATTCTATCTGAAATATGCTCCACTGCTGCATTCTATCTGAAATATAACCCACTGCTCCATTCTATCTGAAATGTGCTCCAGTACTCCATTCTATCTGAAATACGCTCAACTGCTCCATTCTATCTGAAATATGCTCCAGTACTCCATTCTATCTGAAATACGCTCCACTGCTCCATTCTATCTGAAATATGCTCCACTGCTCCATTCTATCTGAAATACGCTCCACTGATCCATTCTATCTGAAATATAACCCACTGCTCCATTCTATCTGAAATATAACCCACTGCTCCATTCTATCTGAAATACGCTCCACTGCTCCATTCTATCTGAAATACGCTCCACTGCTCCATTCTATCTGAAATGTGCTCCACTGCTCCATTCTATCTGAAATATGCTCCACTGCTCCATTCTATCTGAAATATAACCCACTGCTCCATTCTATCTGAAACGTGCTCCAGTACTCCATTCTATCTGAAATTTGCTCCACTGCTGCATTCTATCTGAAATATAACCCACTGCTCCATTCTATCTGAAATGTGCTCCAGTACTCCATTCTATCTGAAATACACTCCACTGCTCCATTCTATCTGAAATATGCTCCAGTACTCCATTCTATCTGAAATACGCTCCACTGCTCCATTCTATCTGAAATATGCTCCACTGATCCATTCTATCTGAAATATAACCCACTGCTCCATTCTATCTGAAATATGCTACACTGCTCCATTCTATCTGAAATACGCTCCACTGATCCATTCTATCTGAAATATAACCCACTGCTCCATTCTATCTGAAATATGCTCCACTGCTCCATTCTATCTGAAATATAACCCACTGCTCCATTCTATCTGAAATGTGCTCCAGTACTCCATTCTATCTGAAATACGCTCCACTGCTCCATTCTATCTGAAATATGCTCCAGTACTCCATTCTATCTGAAATATGCTCCACTGCTCCATTCTATCTGAAATTAGCTCCACTGCTCCATTCTATCTGAAATATAACCAACTGCTCCATTCTATCTGAAATATGCTCCAGTCCTCCATTCTATCTGAAATACGCTCCACTGCTCCATTCTATCTGAAATATGCTCCAGTACTCCATTCTATCTGAAATACGCTCCACTGCTCCATTCTATCTGAAATACGCTCCACTACTCCATTCTATCTGAAATATGCTCCAGTACTCCATTCTATCTGAAATACGCTCCACTGCTCCATTCTATCTGAAATATAACCCACTGCTCCATTCTATCTGAAATATAACCCACTGCTCCATTCTATCTGAAATGTGCTCCAGTACTCCATTCTTCCTGAAATACGCTCCACTGCTCCATTCTATCTGAAATATAACCCACTGCTGCATTCTATCTGAAATTAGCTCCACTGCTCCATTCTATCTGAAATATGCTCCACTGCTCCATTCTATCTGAAATATGCTCCAGTACTCCATTCTAACTGAAATATGCTCCAGTGCTCCATTCTATCTGAAATATGCTCCAGTACTCCATTCTATCTGAAATATGCTCCAGTACTCCATTCTAACTGAAATATACCCCACTGCTCCATTCTATCTGAAATATGCTCCAGTACTCCATTATATCAGCAAGGCAGGGAGGAGGAGACGTGTCAGAATCAGAACAAGGTGTATTCAAAACGCTGCTTTGGCATTAAGTATGAAGACAAAGAGAGGTGGTCAACAGAGAACGGGGTATAACTTATAGCGAGGAACAACCAAAGGTTGTGGAAAAGTTCAAAAGCGAACACACAAACACACAAACGCCTTGCGACTCTTCAGGGTATCCCCGGGGGTAGTTGAGATTTTTATTTATCCTTTATTTAACTAGGCAAGTCAGTTAAGAACAAATCTTATTTACAATGACGGTTAACACCGGCCAAACCTGGACGACGCTGGGCCAATTGTGCGCCTCCATATGGGACTCCCGATCACGGCCGGTTGTGATACAGCCTGGAGATGGGGAAGAGAGAGAAGTGTTGTTGCCCTTGCCCCCGCCACCTCCATCTCTGTCCCACTCATCCCTATCCCCATAGGCCCCCTCTTGCCCAGCCTTAGTACCCTCCACCCTCCGTCTACCCCTTCCCAGGGTATTTACCCTTCCCCTTCCCCCCCACCACAGACTCTGACCTGCTAAATCAAATCAAATTGAATTGGTCACATACAGATATTTAGCAGATGTTGTTGTGGGTGTAGCGAATTGCCTGTGTTCCTAGCTCCAACAGTGCAACAACAACACACACAAATCTAAAAGTAGAATAATGGAATTAAGAAATATGTGCCCTCGGTGCCACGGTTGCGGGCGGTGCAGTTGCTGTACCAGGCGGTGATACAGCCTGACAGGATGCTCTCAATTGCTACCTCCTCCACAGGTTTAAGTAGCACCATTCTGACAACTATCAGCAGAAAATAAGGGAAAGTCGTATTTACGTCGCCTGGTTTTAAACTGTTCTAATGTTTCCTTCATGCCCTTTACATTCATGCCACCTCTATGATTTCCCTTCACCATTGTCTCTTATCTCGATTTCCTTTTCAGCAATCATGTAAATACCGTAAGCGTGCATCACTTAGGTGGTTAGCTAGCTAGCTAAAATTATTGTTAGAATAGATGGTTTATTGGCGTTTTCAACCGATTTATTGGTTCTTAGGATTTTAAACTAGTATTTACGACAATTCTAACCCATTCAAAATAAAACTGTGAAATTCCAACATGTTCTATAAGACTCTTTTCAGTCATGACACCATGTCTAAAACAGCATACAGTATGTTTGTGTGCCCATTTCAGCATAGAATTCACTTAAGAAGCCACAGCTTGGACTGTTATTGGCATCTATAGAACCAGTGTATATGCCAGACAGTATTGGACGAAATGAAATTCCCTGCAGGTCTATACTGTGTTTGAGATTGATCTGTTAGAGTCCTGTGGATTTATTCATAGGTTTATATTTGGGTAACAATGGGAGGTAGACTCCCACACAGACCAGGAGCAGAGCTGATCTTTTCTACCAGCATGCATTTGGTCAAGGTGGAGAGTGGTAGTGATACAAAGGTTGCATCCCAATAGGTTGCATCCCTTCCTTCTGACCTGAGCACTCGTTCACTACTCCCCACACATCTAAAATCAATATATCCATGAAGGGAAGTGAACAATTGCATACTTCAGGAGAAAGGAGAGCTTCAAAGTCAGGAAGGGGACTGGATCGGTTCAGCCGTGCCACAGACTCACGCAGTCCTCTCAAAATAAAGCACTTTGTGCTCGGACCTAAACATCTTGGCACTGCCTTTTATTCTGAGTACAGTATTCTTCACTGTTCCATCATGTGAGAAGTATTTTTTTTTCTCTTTCCAACAATATCTCATCTTTATCTTATGGATAATTCATGGCAAGGTCTTCAATGTAAGGCTTTCACAGTGAGAAAGATTTCACTGCAGGTTTTGAATCAAGTTCTCAAGCAGTGTCTAGCTAATTAGGACCCTGAACACTTAACCACAAACGCAGGTGGAAGGCTAGTGCATACCTAATAGAATAAAGAGGAGAGGAGCCTACAGTTTTTCACACTCTCCTTCTAACTAAGTGCCTTTGTATGCATGGTGGCACGCTGTAGTGTTGTGTACGAGAGCAGCTAGGCGACAGTAATATGGCTGTAATATCAGACGGTTGGCATCAGGCCTGGACTGATTAGTGTAGCCCAGAGTCTGACTTACTGTGTGTTGCCCTCACTGAACATCCCGTCTAAGGCGCTTTAGGTCCCAATTAGTTCAGACAGACGGCATCTAGTGAGCACCCTGAGCTGTAATCGTGTTGGACTACTAATGTTCTTTCTATTGGCTAATGTTTTGGCTCTTGATTGCGACATACAGTGTGTTACAAACACAGAAAAAAGTTCCCATTTGTTTTGTTTGCTGGGTAATTGAAAGTGTTATGGACATCTGATCTACACTGTAAAACCATGAAACATGTGACACGCTTATAACCTAACCGTCAGTGTTTACAGCATAAACACAGGTGTTTAGAATGCAAGATTAAACACATGATAGTCAGCTTTTTCCAGTCAGTTTCTAACCAGGAGAACACTTATATTTGTATTTGTATTTATTATGGATCCCCATTAGCTGCTGCCAAGGCCTATGTTTGTGTCTCTTCAGAGTTCCCGCTATTCCATAAGGTGTATTTTTATTTGTTTTTTAAATCTAATTTTACTGCTTGCATGAGTTACTTGATGTGGAATAGAGTTCCATGCAGTCATGGCTCTATGTAGTACTGTGCGCCTCCCAAAGTCTGTTCTGGACTTGGGGACTGTGAAGAGACCTGTGGTGGCATGTCTTGTGGGGTATGCATGTGTGCCAGCAGTTCAAACAGACAGCTCGGTGCATTCAACAATTTTTATTTGTAAGATTTTTTTATTTCACCTTTATTTAACCAGATAGGCCAGTTGAGAACAAGTTCTCATTTACAACTGCGACCTGGCCAAGATAAAGCAAAGCAGTGCGACACAAACAACAACACAGAGTTACACATGGAATAAACAAACGTACAGTCAATAACACAACAGGAAAAAATCTATATACAGTGTGTGCAAATGAGGTAAGATTAGGGAGGTAAGGCAATAAATAGGCCGTAGTGGCGAAGTAACTTCAATTTAGCACTTAAACACTGGAGTGATCGATATGCAGAAGATGAATGTGCAAGTAGAGATACTGGGGTGCAAAGGAGAAAAAGAAATAACAATATGGGGATGAGGTAGTTGGATGGGCTATTTACAGATGGGCTATGTACAGGTGCAATGATCTGTGAGCTGTTCTGACAGCTGATGCTTAATGTTAGTGAGGGAGATATGAGTCTCCAGCTTCAGTGATTTTTGCAATTCTTTCCAGTCATTGGCAGCAGAGAACTGGAAGGAAAGGCGGCCAAATGAGGAATTGGCTTTGACCAGTGAAATATACCTGCTGGAGCGCGTGCTACCGGTGGGTGCTGCTATGGTGACCAGTGAGCTGAGATAAGGCGTGGCTTTACCTAGCAAAGACTTATAGATGACCTGGAGCGAGTGGGTTTGGCGACGAATATGAAGCGAGGGCCAGCCAACGAGAGCATACAGGTCGCAGTGGTGGGTAGTATATGGGGCTTTGGTGACAAAACGGATGGCACTGTGATAGACTGCATCCAATTTGCTGAGTAGAGTGTTGGAAGTCAAGCAACATGTCAATATCTCTCACAAATACAAGTTGTGATGAAGTCAATCTGTCCTCCACTTTGAGCCAAGTGTTCAGATTTTAAACACTAGTGTTTAAGTCAAATCAAATCAAATTGTATTGGTTAAATACACATGGTTAACACATGTTATTGCAAGTGCAGTGAAATGCTTGTGCTTCTAGTTCAGTGCAGCAATATCTAACAAGTAATCTAACAATTCCAACGCAAACTACTTAATACACACAAATCTAAGTAAAGGAATGGAATAAGAGTATATACATATACATTTATGAATGAGCAATGACAAAGCGGCATAGGCAAGATGCAATAGAAGGTATAAAATACAGTATATACATATGAGATGAATAATGCAAGATATGTAAACATTATAAAAGTGGCATTATCAAAGTGACTAGTGATCCATTTATTAAAGTGGCCAATGATTTCAAGTCTGTATGTAGGCAGCAGCCTCTCTGTGTTAGTGATGGCTGTTTAACAGTCTGATGACCTTGAGATAGAAGCTGTTTTTCAGTCTCTCGGTCCCAGCTTTGATGCACCTGTACTGACCTCACCTTTTGGATGGTAGCGGGGTGAACAGGCAGTGGCTCTGGTGGTTGTTGTCCTTGATGATCTTTTTGGCCTTCCTGTGACATTGGGTAATGTAGGTGTCCTGGACGGCAGGTAGTTTGCCCTCGGTGATGCGTTGTGCAGACCGCACCACCCTCTGGAGAGCCTTGGGGTTGTGGGCGGTGCAGTTGCCGTACCAAGCGGTGATACAGAACAACAGGATGCTCTCAATTGTGCATCTGTAAAAGTCTGTGAGGGTTTTAGGTGACAAGCCAAATTTCTTCAACCTTCTTACATAGGTATTCCTATTCCAGATGGGACAGGGCAGTGTGCAGTGTTATGGCTATTGCATCTTCTGTGGATGTATTGGGGCTGTATGCAAATTGAAGTGGGTCTAGGGTGACAGGTAAGTTGGAGGTGATATGATCCTTGACTAGCCTCTCAAAGCACTTCATGATGACAGAAGTGAGTGCTATTGGGCGATAGTCATTTAGTTCCGTTACCTTTGCCTTCTTGGGTACAGGAACAATGGTGGCCGTTTTGAGGCATGTGGGGACAGCAGACTGGGATAGGGAGAAATTGAATATGTCAGTAAACACACCAGCCAGGTGGTCTGCACATGCTCTGAGGACGCGGCTAGGGATGCCGTCTGGGCCGGCAGCCTTGCGAGGGATAACACGTTTAAATGTCTTACTCACGTCGGCCATTGTCTGGAAGCAAGACGTTGGTGTCCGTGACGTGGTTGGTTTTCCTTTTGTAGTGATTCTCTGTAGACCTTGCCAAATACATCTTGTGTCTGAGCCCTTGAATTGCGACTCCACTTTGTCTCTATACTGACATTTCGCTTGTTTGATTGCCTTACGGAGGTAATAACTACACTGTTTGTATTCGGCCATATTCCCAGTCAACTTTCCATGTTTAAATGTGCTGGTTCACCCTCTCAGTTTTGCGCAAACGCCGCCATCGAGCTATGGTTTCTGGTTAGGGTAGGTTTTAACAGTCACAGTGGGTACACCATCTCCTATGAACTTCCTTATAAACTCACTCACTGAATCAGTGTATACGTCAATATTATTCTCTGAGGATACCCGGAACATGTCCCAGTCCGCGTGATCAAAACAATCTTGAAGCATGGATTCCGATTGGTCAGACCAGCGTTGAATATTTCTTAGCACGGGTCCATCCAGTTTTGAGTTTCTGCCTACAGGAAAGAACGAGCAAAATGGAGTCGTGGTCAGATTTGCCAAAAGGAGGGTGGGGGTGGGCCTTGTATGCATAGCAGAAGTTAGAGTAGCAGTGATCCAGTGTTTTGCCAGCGCGAGTACTACAGTCAATATGCTGATAGAATTTAGGTAGCCTTGTCCTCAAATTTACTTTGTTAAAATCCCCAGCTACAATGAATGCAACCTCAGGCTATATGGTTTCCAGTTTGCATGAAATCCAGTGAAGTTCCTTGACGGCCGACGTGGTATCAGCTTGAGGGGGATATACATGGCTGTGACTATAACCGAGGAGAATTCTCTTGGGAGATAATCCAACAATATGTTGTTGCAATTACACAATGAGTCGTTAATCATAAAACATACACCCCACCCTTCTTCTTACCGGAGAGATGTTTATTCCTGTACTATACTCGTTAGCGGTGGGTGGTGTGCGCTCCTCCGAAGTCTGACAAGCAGACCGCAGTTCTCCGGTGGCGTTGTTTTGGGTCAGCCCCTGGAATCAGTTCAAATGCCCTGGTTGGTTCGGACAAAGGATCTGCTTCGGGAAAGTAGTATTCTTGGTCGTAGTGCTGGTAAGTTGACGCTGCTCTGATATCTAACAGTTCTTCCCGGCTGTATGCAGTAATACTTGAGATTTTCTGGGCTAACAATGTAAGAAATAATACATAAAAAATCAAAACACTGCAAAGTTTCCTAAGGACTAGAAGCGAGGCAGCCCTCTCGGTCGGCGCCATGTTTTGTGCATGTTACTTTCCCATAGCCCTGTTTAGAGTGCAATGACTAAATTGGTAATTGATGTGACTTTCCATACCTTTTAATCAGATCAGTGTTAGGGTTGTCTATCACCTTACCTACATTTCAGCACAACTGAACAGGACATTTGATTCAATAAATATTTTCAATCGCGTGGTGTTGTTAATTCTGTTGAGTTAATTTCCGTAAACTATCTCCGAGTGAAAAAGACATGGTAGGGGCCTCATTAGGGCGGCAGGTAGCCTAGTGGTTAGAGCGTTGGACTAGTAACCAGAAGGTTGCAAGATTAAATCCCCGACCTGACAAGGTAAAAATATGTTGTTCTGCCCGTCATTGAAAATAAGAATTTGTTCTTAACTGACTTGCCTAGTTGAATAAAGGTAAAAAAATAATCATATTTCCCAGGATGCTTTGTTGCAGGTAGATTTTTAGAATAGTTTTTTTTAATATCTATGTTTCCTCATGGACATTGATTGATTAATTGATCTTATACAGAACAAAGATAAATAACTTGAATGTTTCTAAACTAATCCAATCTAAGGGGTTGGATTTATTGCACCCATTACTGAGATGGTTGTTCTTGTTTCAATATTCTTAATTGTTATATCTTTCACCATAGCAGTTATTTTGAGTGCAGGGTGCAGCTAATAAAGTATTCCAATTGTTGGATATTCTCCCTCTGGCTGGATTCCAATAGAAATGAATAATCACTAAATGAAGAAATGTATTGTGACTTCAAGATCTGATGTGCCCATGAGGCAGGACTTTCAGACAACAATGTTGGAGAAGACTTCAGAAATGGATATTATGAAATGCAACAAGCATGTCTTTGACACTAACAAACACAGTCATGGGTGGGTATCTCTCACATTCACTCGAAAGGCATACTGGGATATATGTAAATATACCCAACAACACTTCCAGTGTTTAGTGTTTAAATCCTAAACGCCTTGAGCTGAATAAACATTTTAATGTGTTTACAAAGTGTTACAGCAAATGAACATGTTCTGGTGATTACAATCTAACACTGTGATGAGTTTTCATTGAAATTCTAAATGCCTTGACGCGTTTAAAAAGTGTTACAGATCCAAAACACTTGGTTTTACAGTGCTGGGAACTGTGTGGGGTGCTTTTCCAGGGCTTTTTCCTAATGCCAGCAGCCTAAGCTGTATCAGAGTCCAGAGTCCTTTTCTTGTGGCAACAGGTCACAAATCTTGCTGCTGTGATGGCACACTGTGGTACTTCACCCAGTAGATATGGGAGTTCATGAAAATTGGGTGTGTTTTTCAAATTCTTTGTGTATCTGTGTAATCTGGGGGAAATATGTGCCTCTAATATGGTCATACATTTGGCAGGAGGTTAGGAAGTGCAGCTCAGTTTCCATCTCATTTTGTGGGCTGTGTGCACATAGCTTGTCTTCCCTTGAGAGCCAAGTCTGCCTACGGCGGCCTTTCTCAATAGCAAGGCTATGCTCACTGAGTCTGTACATAGTCAAAGCTTTCCTTAATTTTGGGTCAGTCACAGTGGTCAGGTATTCTGCCACTGTGTACAGTTCTCTCTGTTCAAATTGCATTTTTTGTTAATTCTTTCCAATGTGTCAAGTAATTATCTTTTTGTTTTCTCATTATTTGGTTGGGTCTAATTGTGTTGCTGTCCTGGGGCTCTGTGGGGTCTGTTTGTGTTTGTGAACCGAGCCCCAGGAACAGCTTGCTTAGGGGACTCTTCTCCAAGTTCATCTCTCTGTAGGTGATGGCTTTGTTATAGAAGGTTTGGGAATCGCTTCCTTTTAGGTGGTTGTAGAATTTAACAGCTCTTTTCTGGATTTTGATAATTAGTGGGTATTGGCCTAATTCTGCTCTGCATGCATTATTTGGTGTTTTACGTTGTAGACGGGGGATATTTTGCAGTCTCAATTTGGTGTTTGTCCCATTTTATGAATTCTTGTTTGTTGAGCGGACAACCAATGCGTTCTATAACTGATTAAAGTATTTTTTGCCAGATCCTAATTGGTATGTTGACTTTTATGTTCCTTTTGCTGGCATAGAAGGCCCTTCTTGCTTTGTCTCTCAGCTCGTTCACAGCTTTATGGAAGTTACCTGTGGCGCTGATGTTTAGGCCGAGGTATGTATCGTTTTTTGTGTGCTCTAGGGCAACGGTGTCTAGATGGAATTTGTGTTTGTGGTCCTGGTGACTGGACCTTTTTTGTAACATCATTATTTTTGTATTTCTGACAGGGCTCTCTCTCTCTCTCTCTCTCTCTCTCTCTCTCTCAGATGTCCCAGTGGTGGGTCCCTTCACTTGACGAAGTGCCAGCATCCCTCCCTGGTCCTATCTGTGTTGCAGCCACCTGTCCGCATGCATGAGCATATTCATCTGTCATGTGCCAAGGCACTAGCCTCCTCTATAGCTGTGGGGTTTTACCTCACCATTCTAATGCTGGGTACAGGTGCCAAGGCACTAGTAACAGCCCTTCTACAGCTGTGTTTTTCCCCAGTCAGGTACATGGCACTTTCCTCCTATGTGTGTTTTTACCTTCTAATGCTGGGTACAGGTGCCAAGGCACTAGTAACAGTAATTCTACAGCTGTTTTTTTCCCCCAGTCAGCAGCATGGCACTTTCCTTCTTTCTGTGTTTTTACCTTCTAATGCTGGGTACAGACACCATAGCACTAGCCTGAGCCTCTGTTGTAGCTATGTTTATTTCTGTATTTTACCTCAGAACTAGCCCTAGCCTCATCAATAGTCGTGTATTGTCCATCAGTATTCTAATGTTGTGGGTAAAGGGGCAGTTGGGTTGTTATTACTAGAGCGCTATCATACCACCCCTTATACCTCACTAAACTTGAGAGACGCTGGACCACAGAGCTGCAGTGGTAATGCTGCAATTTGCCTTTCAGCCTCAGGTTTTCTAGAAGTGAATCATCGGAGGAAGCACACGATTGACTAACGTTAGTGACTAGTTAAATGTACGCTACATACTGTCCCCCTCTAGAATAGGTTACAAAATAATTATAGTAATCATGACAGTCCCTGGAGCAACTACCTGACAGCCACCTGAAATCCTGCATAATTCTCACTTCTGAATGGACGTCATAAATTAGCTTGCAGTCTTTACAAGTGGAACAATGTCAGAAAATACCAGTCTGGTTCACAGTTAAACAAAGTAGGCCCTTTTCTACAGAGAACCACTCGTGACACACACACATCTATCACTCCAACGTGCATTACATCGATGACTGACATTCTAAAGGCACATTTCACAACATTGTGAAAGAACTGGGAGCCTCCACCCAGCTCTAACACCTAACTAACACCTTGGTTCACCTCACATTGCTTCACCTGAAGACTCCAGACCCGCCCTGATGTCACACAGGTGGAGGACAAGTTCCCGTGTTATTTCCATAATGTTTACTTGGGTTTATCCTACACCACTGGTTGCTACTCCCAATTCTAGTCAAACCCTGGGTTCAAATAGTATTTGTTTTCTTTTAAGTACCTTATTTGAACTTTATTGGGATTGTCTGGCGCAATGGGAGAAGTGGGAATATCTCAAAAGTGCAAACCCCAAACCACACCCAACTGGGTACTCCAGGCATGCTCAATAAAGCACTCAAAGGATTTGGAAGAAAACAAATACTACTTAAACCAAAGTCTGCTTCTATCTACAGTAACAAACACTGTGTTAATTCTCCTCCGCATCAGAGCCACTGGGTGGATTACTAATGAGCGTGATTGAAAAGAAAAGGTCTTCTGATGTGCAGCTTCTATGGAGATCCTCTCACCTCACTTCAAAGTATGAATGAATGGAATTAGCTGGTCAATACTTAGGGGCCAAGAGAAAATGTCAACCGGTTTAATCAGAGGCTGGAAAAAGGACACGCTGAAACAATGAGTCATTGCATAATCTATGGATGTGGTTTGAATGTCTTTGCCCATCCACACTCACCCAGACACTGTATCTATGGTAGCTGCTATGAGTCAAGGACCATATGGCAGGGGCTTTTGAAATATCTCTGCAGAAGCTCTATGGGGTATATGTGATGCCTACTGACAAGCTGAACACATTTCCTTCAACAGTAACCAGGAATACAGAGATACTTCCACACTGACCCAGACAGTTAGCTAAGAGAAACATCTTAGAGGGTGTTTTGCAATATCTCTGCAGAAGATGTATGCTGTAAATGTGATACATACTGGCCAACTGAACAAGGCTAGACCAGCCTTGAACAAGAATACTGGCAAATTCCCATAAACAGTTAAAGAAGAAATACTGGCAGAATTCTAATTAAAATCAATAAGTTTAACTCTTGGGAACAGTTGGGATTTCTTCCCGTAACCATGACAGTTAACTCCCTCTCCATCTTGTCTCTGTCTGATCATCACTGGGATGTGATTTAAGTGAAACAATGATATGGATTTAATAATTCCCTGGGTCTATTCCTGTTAATATATCTGTAAAATCCCTCACACACTCACACACATGTAGTACTCCTTCCTTTCCACTGTTTCATAGACTTGTATATATTTTCTGTGTCTGTATCACTTCAGTACGTTGGGAGTCAAGTGGCTGTCATACGTAATTGAAAGACAGTATTTTTTAAAGTACAGAACAGTTCCTTAACACTTAAACATACATTACTATCAACATATTTGCAATAGTAATTCCTAATACCTAAGAAAAGAAACTCCTCTGCTCCTACTAGTACCGGAACGACTGCATGTAGAGTGTTTTAATTAGACATGATATCTTCATTTGCAAACAGCTGTCTTATACTGTGATTATACAGTATTTTCCTAAGACTAAGCAGACTAATGTTGAAATCCCAAACTGCCTGTTGACTCTCACTGAGGGTATAAAATAGCTAATTTAGCGGACAGTGTGTGTGTGTGTGTGTGTGAAGCTTGTCTTCTTTAAGTAAGATTTCCAGTCTTGTCCCCTTGGGATGAGTCACTGTCATTTATCACAGACGCTAATTATTCAAATGTAAAGTCTCACACTCTCTTTGAAAAGAGAGAGAGAGAGAGAGAGAGAGGGAGAGAAGCGGAGGCAGAGAGAGAGACACAGAGAGACAGAGAGGGAGAGGCGCAGGCATGGAGAGGAGGAAGCAGAGAGAGAGACAGAGACAGAGTGAGAGAGCGAGAGAGAGAAAGAAGCACAACAATGAAATCATCACTAGACACAAGACGCTGGCACCAGCGGAGCAATGAAAGCACCATATGTCTGGATTCAGGAGTGCTGTACGATGATTAGACGACATATTTCTTCTCTGGAGGAAAATGGAGACTTATGCTATTTTAGTAGAGCATCTGGTTCCAAGCCTTTAGCTTTAATGGAGCAAAGAAATATGTCCTTTCCTTTTGTGAATATGAAGCCCTCTCACCGACCCACGTCATCCGATTGGCTTTCCTTTTTTTCTCTCTTATAAAAACAAAACGCACAATGCAGGTGTTTCAATTGAGTTTATTTATTCTTGCTCACAGATAAAACTAAAGAAAAGCAGAATTTACATGACTAATAATTGCAAAACACTCATTTAAAATACATAACACATAATACGTGACATAAATATAATAAAATAGAAAACATTGGTTGTAATGCAGACTGACATGAGAAAAAAGGGGATGTACATGTATGTTTGCAGCAAAATTTATCATCAACATCTTGAAGAAAACACTTGTGGATGTGTTGTTGGTACAGATCGCTCCAGTTCTGTGATCATTGTGGGTCAATTGCTCTGACGAAGAGGTATCAGAGATATCTCACGGAGTGGATCATCACAAAAGCTAATTACGTTAACGAGCTCAGGCATAACGTTTGATAACAAACACAATCTCACCGCTAAGATGATACGACAAACACTGACGATTCTGCTTTCATCGTTAATGATGTTTGGTCTGACAAAACATATTGGACATGACCAGCATCACAGCATATTCGTAAGAATATCATAGAGAATATACAGTACTATAGTATACCCCCGCTCACATTAACATTTCATGTTTTGTTGTTATAATATGCATGTATGTGCCAAATATTTTAATATGGATTATGCATAGTAGAAATTAGGTCACTTGTGATTTTTCTAAATATGGGGTAATGTGGAATTCTCCAAAATGTACATTATGAAATCAAGGGTGCAAAAAACATATTTGAACAACACACTGAGGAAAGCCAGTTCAAAATGACCCAACACCAGAGCGTCACATTTGAAAAACAAGTACAGTATTTCCACTAGACAAGACGCTGTGACACTTGGGACCACATAGCAGAGATAGCTCTACTTAATGATGGCTAGATCTTAATGATGGCTAGATCTGAGGTAGTTGTAACTGAGGAGAAGGGGGCAATAAAACACAACACCACATTGTAGCCAATACTCCTCGATCTCCTAAAGAGTAACTGTGTGTAAACTGGCCCTCTTGACTCTAGTACAAGATTAAGTGTATTCCCCTCCTTCCCACTAACTGACTGGCTGACTGGCTGACTGGTTTACTGGCTGACTGACTGGCTGAATTAAGACTAAGACATGTACCAGAAGGGACACGTCTCAGGTCCTGTACATGATTGGAAAAAATAAATGTGTTCCTCGAAAGCATAAACTACGTGTCACGATCGTCGTATGAGTGAGACCAAGGCGCAGCGGGGTATGCGTACATTCTCTTTTAATGAATGAAACACTGAACAAAACAACAAAATCAACAAACGAAACGTGAAGCTATACAAATAGTGCAGACAGGCAACTAAACATAGACAAGATCCCACAAACACAAAAGGGAAATGGCTGCCTAAATATGATCCCCAATCAGAGACAATGATAAACAGCTGCCTCTGATTGGGAACCATATCAGGCCACCATAGACATACAAATACACCTAGATAACCCACCCAAATCACCATCACACCCCAACCAACACAGAGAAAAAACAGCTTACTATGTTCAGGGCGTGACACTACGGTCCAAAATTTGGTCACTTCAATATCATCAGTTAATACCTTCAGTTAGTTTACAGTCAGATATATTCAAAAGATAAACATTAATACAGATTAGAGTGTTCAGTCTATTCAGTCAGGGAAAGGGAATAGTGGTGGATAATAGCCCTTTATCTCCATTTAAGAAGCAGGAATAAAATGTGGTCTTTCCAAGGTTTCTCTGCTATTCAATGCTGGGGAAAAAAAGACATTTCAGACAGTGTTTGCCCTAGAAGCAATTTTATGTAACTTTCAATCCCTCCAGAGTTTGTGTGCAATGTACATTATATCCAGAATCTGAGCATAGAGTGCTAAACCCGTGGAATCTCGCTCTCTCTCAATTTCGATTCAATTTAAGGGCTTTATTGGCATGGGAAACATATGTTAACATTGCCAAAGCAAGTGAACTAGAGAATAAACAAAAGTGAAATAAACAATCAAATGAACAGTAAACATTACACTCACAGAAGTTCCAAAATAATACAAATATTGGTATATACAAAGGTGTTTGTTCTTCACTGGTTGCCCTTTTCTTGTGGCAACAGGTCACAAATCTTGCTGTAGTGATGCCACACTGTGGTATTTCACACAACATACACTGCTCAAAAAAATAAAGGGAACACTAAAATAACACATCCTAGATCTGAATGAATGAAATATTCTTATTAAATACTTTTTTCTTTACATAGTTGAATGTGCTGACAACAAAATCACACAAAAATTATCAATGGAAATCAAATTTATCAAACCATGGAGGTCTGGATTTGGAGTCACACTCAAAATTAAAGTGGAAACCACACTACAGGCTGATCCAACTTTGATGTAATGTCCTTAAAACAAGTCAAAATGAGGCTCAGTAGTGTGTGTGGCCTCCACGTGCCTCCCTACAACGCCTGGGCATGCTCCTGATGAGGTGGCGGATGGTCTCCTGAGGGATCTCCTCCCGGACCTGGACTAAAGCATCCGCCAACTCCTGGACAGTCTGTGGTGCAACGTGGCATTGGTGGATGGAGTGAGACATGATGTCCCAGATGTGCTCAATTGGATTCAGGTCTGGGGAACGGGCGGGCCAGTCCATAGCATCAATGCCTTCCTCTTGCAGGAACTGCTGACACACTCCAGCCACATGAGGTCTAGCATTGTCTTGCATTAGGAGGAACCCAGGGCCACCAGCATATGGTCTCACAAGGGGTCTGAGGATCTCATCTCGGTACCTAATGGCAGTCAGGCTACCTCTGGCGAGCCCATGGAGGGCTGTGTGGCCCCCCAAAGAAATGCCACCCCACACCATGACTGACCCACCGCCAAACCGGTCATGCTGGAGGATGTTGCAGGCAGCAGAACGTTCTCCACAGCGTCTCCAGACTGTCACGTCTGTCACATGTGCTCAGTGTGAACCTGCTTTCATCTGTGAAGAGCACAGGGCGCCAGTGGCGAATTTGCCAATCTTGGTGTTCTCTGGCAAATGCCAAACGTCCTGCACGGTGTTGGGCTGTAAGCACAACCCCCACCTGTGGACGTCGGGCCCTCATACCACCCTCATGGAGTCTGTTTCTGACCATTTGAGCAGACACATGCACATTTGTGGCCTGCTGGAGGTCATTTTGCAGGGCTCTGGCAGTGCTCCTCCTGCTCCTTCTTGCACAAAGGCGGAGGTAGCGGTCCTGCTGCTGGGTTGTTGCCCTCCTACGGCCTCCTCCACGTCTCCTGATGTACTGGCCTGTCTCCTGGTAGCGCCTCCATGCTCTGGACACTACGCTGACAGACACAGCAAACCTTCTTACCACAGCTCGCATTGATGTGCCATCCTGGATGAGCTGCACTACCTGAGCCACTTGTGTGGGTTGTAGACTCCGTCTCATGCTACCACTAGAGTGAAAGCACCGCCAGCATTCAAAAGTGACCAAAACATCAGCCAGGAAGCATAGGAACTGAGAAGTGGTCTATGGTCACCACCTGTAGAACCACTCCTTTATTGGGGGTGTCTTGCTAATTGCCTATAATTTCCACCTGTTGTCTATTCCATTTGCACAACAGCATGTGAAATTTATTGTCAATCAGTGTTGCTTCCTAAGTGGACAGTTTGATTTCACAGAAGTGTGATTGACTTGGAGTTACATTGTGTTGTTTAAGTGTTCCCTTTATTTTTTTGAGCAGTGTATATGGGAGTTCATCAAAATTGGGTTTGTTTTCAAGATCTTTGTGTATCTGTGTAATCTGAGGGAAATATGTGTCTCTAATATGGACATACATTTGGCAGGAGATTAGGAAGTGCAGCTCAGTTTCCACCTCATTTTGTGGGCAGTGTGCACATAGCCTGTCTTCTCTTGAGAGCCAGATCTGCCTACGGTGGCCTTTCTAAATAGCAAGGCTATGCTCACTGAGTCTGTACATAGTCAAAGCTTTCCTTAAGTTTAGGGCCAAATAGCATTCTAGTTTGCTCTGTTTTTTTGTTAATTCTTTCCAACGTGTCAAGTAATTATCTTTTGTTGTTCTCTCATGATTTGGTTGGGTCTAATTTTGTTGCTATCCTGGGGCTCGGTGGGGTCTGTTTGTGAACAGAGTCCCAGTACCAGCTTGCATAGGGGATGCTTCTCCAGGTTCATCTCTCTGTAGGTGATGGCTTTGTTATGGAAGGTTTGGAAATCGCTTCCTTTTAGGTGGTTGTAGAATTTAACGTCTCTTTTCTGGATTTGGATAATTAGCGGGTATTGGCCTAATTCTGCTCTGCATGCATTATTTGATGTTTTACGTTGTACACGGGAGATATTTTTGCATAATTCTGCATGCAGATTCTCAATTTGGTGTTTGTCCCATTTTGTGAATTCTTGTTTGTTGAGCGGACCCCAGACCTCACAACCATAAAAGGCAATGCGTTCTATAACTGATTAAAGTATTTTTAGCCAGATCCTAATTGGTATGTCAAATTTTATGTTCCTTTTGATGGCATAGAAGGCCTTTCTTGCCTTGTGCCTCAGCTCGTTCACAGCTTTGTGGAAGTTACCTGTGGAGCTGATGTTTAGGCTGAGGTATGTATCGTTTTTTGTGTGCTCTAGGGCAACAGTGTCTAGATGGAATTTGTATTTGGAACCAATTTATTTTTGTCTTACTGAAATGTACTGTCAGGGCCCAGGTCTGACAGAATCTGTGCAGAGATCTAAGTGCTGTAGGCCCTACTTGGTTGGGGACAGAAGCACCAGCACTTCAGATTCTAGTAGGGTGAGGCCAGGTGCTGATCTAGTGCCCTAGCCAATTCGTTGATATATATGTTGAAGAGAATGGAGCTTAAACTGCATCCCTGTCTCACCCCTTGGCCCTGTGAAAAGAAATGTGTGTTTTTTGCCAATTTTAACCGCACGCTTGCTGTTTGTACATGGATTTATTTTTGTATAGCAGACCCTCACGCCAAATTGAGTCTAAAGTTGTTTTGAAATCAACAAAGCATGAGAAGACTTTGCCTTTGTTTTGGTTTGTTTGTTTGTCAATTAGTGTGTGCAGGGTGAATACATGGTCTGTCGTACGGTAATTTGGTAAAAAGCCAATTTGACATTTGCTCAGTACATTGCTTTCACTGAGGAAATGTACAAGTCTGCTGTTAATATATGTATAGTGTTACATCTTTAGATTACAGTTGTAAAATAAAATACATTGAAAATGTCTTCTGTGACAATAAACACATTAATAAACCTTGAACTACAGCTCTAATCATTACGTTTTAATAACTTGGGCAAAGCAGTGGTGACCAAACTGTGTTGGACTACACCCAGACATTGTCACCATGACGTCAGCTTTAACATTATGTTTGTGTGATACAAGTACAACCTCATATAAGAGCACCAACTTTTAACATTCAAATAGTCAAGTATGCACTGTTGAAGCAAAATATGTTCCATTGTCTATGTGCAGTATATTTATAACGATCCCAAATATGGGACAGGTCTCACAGAGACAGGATGATAAGCTGTGAGTTTATAATGGAATTTCAAACTCCTCTTGACCCTTCCATTGAGCATTATATACATTTGGACATATGAGTCTACTCATCAACCATTATCTCGTCAACCATTATCTTATATACACTACACATAAGCATGAGGATCAAATACACAGTCTGTGAACTATTACACTCAGAACTCTGTAGAAGAAGAGCTGTTACAACCTGGTCTAAGTGCAGTTCGTATTACTCTGTACGTAAATCTAAGACGTTAAAACCTGGTCACAGAGCACTTCATATTATTCTGTATGTAAATCTGTGACTCTTTATTTAGTTTTATATGTAAAGTTTGGTATGTTTATATAAGACAGATGGTTACTTACGGAGAAAACGAAAGGAGGGAGGTTGGTCGGGGTGGATAGGTGGCAATATAACACGAACGTCTAGCAACCCAAAGGTTTTGAATTCGAATCGCATCATCATCATCGCATTTGGGCTAATTAGCAACTTTTCAACTAATTGCAACTTCTTAGCTACTTTGCAAATACTTAGCATGTTAGCTAACCCTTCCCCTAAACCTAACCTTAACCCTTTAACCTAACTCCTAAACTTAAGCCTAACCTTAACCCTAACCCCTGACCACTAACCTAGCTAATGTTAGTGAGATAGCTAATGTTAGCGAGCTAGTTAACATTAGCCACCTAGTTAGAATTCGTAACATATCATACATTTTTGCACGTTTAGCAAATTCGGAACATATTGAACATTTGCAAATTCGTAACATATAATATTAATTGTAATTTGTAACATATCATATGAAATGAGTGATGGACATCCACAAATGAATACATACGATATGATACGTAACATATCATACTAGGGTGTTTCAGATTTACTTACAGAATAATATGAAAAGATTTGAGACCAGGTTGGCTATGAATATTCTCTGAGAAAGATCATACTATATGAACCGTCTTTTTACAAGAGCGAATCAAATCAATTTGAGAGCCTGTCAGGATTTCCTTCATTGACTCTACGTTTTTCTAGAGATGCATGTGTGCACGTGTCAAGGCTCCAGAGAGTTGAGTTGCAGGAAATACTCGTGTCTGTCTAGACGAAATTCATTCAGAAACACAATAACTTCTCTCTGTGCAGGACCAGACACAGACGTGGCCGTGTCCAGACACACACTGTTATTCAGTGCGTTTCTATGGGCTAATAGCAGTAAGGCAGTAAAATTCTAAATCAAATAGCTAAATGTATGGCAATCATTAAAACAATTCCATATGTTAGCTTAGAAGAAACCCAACCCCAGGCCTTTAGACTCTAAGGGTTATTAAGAGTCCAACGATAACAAGGCACGCTAATGTACTGTATTAACATTATATTTAGACAATCGTGTAATAAGCAGGTGGCGGTTCATTCTCCAGTCACACCTGCAACCAATCAGAACACACAAACAATTCATTCAAACGGACCAATCAGCTCACAGTTCACAATCACATGGCTACAATAATTCACTAAATAGGGGCACTTCTATTATATTATTATTACTGCACTGTTGGAGCTAGATACACAAGCATTTCGCTGCACCTGCGATAACATCTGCAAATCTGTGTACGCAACCAATAAACTTCATTTGATTCCACTCTCCCACAATTATTTATAGATTAAAATACGCATTCTGAAACAACAATTCCTAAATTAAACTGGAACATTGTGAATGATATGAGGCCCAACCAGTTGAATCCTTTGACTCCCACACTTTTGACTCCCACACATCTTCAGTGATACTTCAGTCGTTCCAGACCCTCTTAAGGTGTGTTCGAGCTACATACTTCTGGATTTTTGCAATGGATTTGTCAATTTCAGGGTTCCCCAACTGGCGGCCCGTGGGCAGTTTTATACGGCCCCCAAAGTTTTTTGAGCAAAAAAATAAATCAATGTTTTCATTTTTTTTTTATTGTTGGACATAAAAGACTGTAAAAACACCAGGAAATCAACTCCAAGTGATTTTAATTTAATAACTCTGTTCCCAAGTATTCCCATGCATAATAGAGAGACATGTGATCATATACAAATGTATGCAAGGTTTGAAATTATTATGTTTTAGTCAAACATATCTGTTTTGGGCTTCTTTGAAGTCTACAAATGATTGGTAATTATGTTCTGGCCCCTCGGCCATCCGCTCAAGAAACAATCGTCCCGCGGCTGAATTTAGTTTGTTCTGCATCCACTGATGCCGACCACAAGCCTGTGCGATTGATGGGGGCTGAACTAGAGCAGTGTTCGTGAGACAAGGGTAGACCCGAAAACTGTTCTTCTCACGAAAACATCAGTAAAGTCCGAACGGTTATGACCCACCATGAAAAGCTGAGCGAACACGAACACGCACTTGTAATCTGTTTTGCCCTACAAAAGCTTATAAGCCGCACATGAGTTGTTATGAGTTGTAAGGGTCCTAAGGGTTCTTCTACATAGATCCTCATACACTCCCCCCAAAAAAGGAGCTATCTAGAACCTAAAATGGTTATTTGACTGTCCCCAAAGGATAACCCTTTTGGGTTCCAGACCCTTTCCACAGAGGGTTCTACATGGAACCGACAAGGGTTCTACATGGAACCAATAAGGGTTCTCCTATGGGGACAGCCGAAGAACCATTATGGGACCCTTTTTTCTAAGAGTGTATACAATTATTGCATTGTGATCTTGTTTCTCATTGTGATCAGTTTTATTGCATCAAATATTATGCGGCAGTGAAGACACTTGTGTTCCAAATGGCACCCTATTTCCGGCTTGTAAAGTCGATATGTGATGACTCCATAGTCGACGTTACGGCTTGACTAACGGAAAACGATGTCAAATATTTTTCAACTACTTTTTTCATTCTTGATTCGGGAAAAGGTGTATCTTATAAATGTCTGTGTCCATGTGCAGGTGGTTCTATAAAAACCAGAGAACATTTGGAAAGTTATTAAATCCATGTTTTGTATTGAATGAGGAAATGCCTCTTGCATGTGTGTAGATCTCTGTTTTGGTGGCACTGTGTGATGCGGTGTCATCTGCTACATGTGGCCTGGCATCTTCGCATAGATCCTGCAAAGATGTTGGGAAATTCTAGATGTGCGGCAGCTAAGATGCTGAGGAACCATGGATTTAATATCTTTATGAATTTTTGATGTTTTTTTGGAGAATCACCAGCAACTGGACAGTACAATTTATAAGATACACTTTTTCCCCGAATCGAGAACGAATCAAATCAAATTGTATTGGTCACATACACATGGTTAGCAGATGTTAATGCGAGTGTCGCGAAATGCTTGTGCTTCTAGTTCCGACAGTGCAGTAATATCACAAGTAGTCTAACAATTCCCCAACAACTACCTACTACACACAAATCTAAAGCGGTGAATGAGAATATGTACATATAAATATATGGGAGCATTTTCCATTAGCCAATCCGTAACGCCGACTATGGAGTCATCACATATCGGCTTTACAAGCCTTAGCTAGCTGAAGTTGAGATTGAAAAGGCTGTTTCAGAGCAGATCACTCCTCCTCCATTGTCAGCTAGGGGAATTTTCTTTCCCCTGAGAAACTCCTGCTGTTTGACAGAATGACTTAGGGCAGATTCAATTCAGCCCAGCAGTTCTCCATTTTACAAACCCAGGGAGAGAGAAAGGGAATGAACAGTTTAAGGTCAGAAGCTGAGTGGCATCCTCAACAAAACCTAAACAGTTTTATCACTCTCCAGCTGGATAAGGAAATTGGAGGGAAAGAAGGAAAAATGCATTTAGAAAAGGTAACAAAAATACATTTTAATAAAAAGAAATGTTCTGACCCCTTATTCAAAACACAGACAATGTTTAATGACACATTCACGAGTATCACATTGTAGATAAATTACAAATGCACGTCATTATGTCCACGGTTGCAGATAAGAGCAAGTGAATACCACATACATGTCTCAACAGGTCCTTGTGCCTGTAGCAGCAGGTTTTGCTGTAAGCCATGGTCTTTACCTTACTAATCCCATGGTTTTATGCATTTCCTACTCCATCCACTCCCTCCCTCCTTAGCCACGGTCAATAAATAACTGTCACGGCAAGGAGAAGCAATGCTTTATCTATCCTCTTCGTGCCGCTTGTGTGGGAGTCAATCTGTTCATTTCAATGGGAGGCATGATAGATGCAGCGCTAGGATTATTCTACACAACTAGAGGAACAGGAACTGCATTTCTTAGTTTATCTCCCCTATAGCCATTCATCTAGCTGCCTTGGACATGTATCCACATCACTACCAAGGGAAATGACTAGCCAAGAAAGGCTCAGTGTTTTCTGTTTTCATTCAGATTCTGTGCCAAACCTCTCACGGGGACTTTTGTCTTTATTTTCTGTGTATACACATGGATCAGCATTTTAATAAAGGACATTTTCCCAGCACTCATTCCCTGGGCTTAACAATGCACTGACACAGAGACTGGTATGGAGGAATGTCAGTGATTGTCCTGACATTCAATTATAGTCGGACTGAATGATGGCTTATATACCCGTCACATGAGGTTGGTGGCACCTGAATTGGGGGGGAAAGGCTCCTGTTAATGACTGGAGCGGAATCAGTGGAATGGTATCAAATACTGTACATCAATCAAGTGGTTTCCAGGTGTTTGATGCCATTCCAGTGGTGCCTTTCCGGCCATTATTATGAGCCATTTTCCCCTCAGCAGCCTCCTGTGATACCAGTGAATATTGTTCCTCCTATTTCTCCCTGTTGGCTTGTTTATTTTTGTTACATAAAATGCAGACATTGTAGGACACAGTATTGTACTGTTGCCAGGCTCTATTCTAGACAGGAGTGTGGGGAAAAAAAGCTTTCTCTAAATATACACTACTGGTCAAAACTTTTAGAACACCTACTCATTCAAGGATTTTTCTTTATTTTGACTATTTCTACATTGTGGAATAATAGTGAAGACATAACAACTATGAAATAACACATATGGAATCATGTAGTAACCAAACAAGTTTAAAACAAATACAAATATATATTTGAGATTTGAGATTTTTCAAACAGTCACCCTATGCCTTGATGCCAGCTTTGCACACTCTTGTTATTCTCTCAACCAGCTTCATCTGGAATGCTTTTGCAACAGTCTTGAAGGAGTTCACACATATGCTGAGCACTTGTTGGCTGCTTTATCTTCACTCTGCGGCCTGACCCCTCCCAAACCATCTCAATTTGGTTGAGGTCGGGGCATTGTGCAGCACCATCACTCTCCTTCTTGGTAAAATAGCCCTTTAACCTTTCTTGGACACGCGTTCCGCTAGCGGAACCCCCCCCCCAACATTTCCGCTGAAAAGGCAGCGCGCAAAATTCAAAAATATTTTTTTTAAATATTTAACTTTCACACATTAACAAGTCCAATACAGCAAATGAAAGATAAACATCTTGTTAATCTACCCATCGTGTCCGATTTTTTAAATGTTTTACAGCGAAAACACAACATATATTTATGTTAGCTCACCACCAAATCCAAAAAACACAGCCATTTTTCCCAGCCAAAGATAGCTTTCACAAAACCCAGAAATAGAGATACAATTAATCACTAACCTTTGAACATCTTCATCAGATGACACTCATATGACATCATGTTACACAATACATTTATGTTTTGTTCGATAATGTGCATATTTATATCCACAAATCTCGGTTTACATTGGCGCCATGTTCAGAAATGCCTCCAAAATAGAATCAGAAATACTCATCATAAACTTTGATGAAAGATACATGTTTTACATGTTCATATAATTAAAGATACACTGGTTCTTAATGCAACCACTGTGTCAGATTTTAAAAAAACTTTAGTAAAAAGCACACCATGCAATAATCTGAGACGGCGCTCAGATAGAAACAACATTTCTCCGCCATGTTGGAGTCACCAGAAATACGAAATTACATCATAAATATTCCCTTACCTTTGATGATCTTTCATCAGAATGCAGTGCCAGGAATCCTAGTTCCACAATAAATCGTTGTTTTGTTCGATAATGTCCATTACTTATGTCGAATTAGCAACTTTAGCTAGCATGTGTAGTACTCGTGTCCAAACACTGGCGCAAGTGAACGTAAACGTCGGACGAAAACTTCAAAAAGTTATATTACAAGTCGAATAAACTGGTCAAACTTAGTTGAGAATCAATCTTCAGGATGTTTATCATATATATCCAATAACGTCCCAACTGGAGCATTTCTTCATGTCTGTAAAAGTAATGGCACACATTGACATCCCATGTCTAGCGTGCGTGACCAGGAACTGGCAAGCTGCCAGACCAGTGACTCAAATAGCTCCCATCTGGCCCCATATCACACTAGAGGCTTCATTCCACGTTCTACTGACTGTTGACATCTAGTGGAAGGTGTTTGAAGTGCAAACAGATCCATAAATTACAGGGATTTGAATAGGCGATGACTTTCACATCGACCCTTTTCAGAATTTTCACTTCCTATTTGGAAGTTTGCCTGCCATATGAGTTCTGTTATACTCACTTCTGTTATACTTCAAATAGTTTTAGAAACTTCAGAGTGTTTTCTATCCAATAGTAATAATAATATGCATATATTATCATCTGGGACAGAGTAGGAGGCCGTTCAATTTGGGCACCAATTCATCCAAAAGTGAAAATGCTGCCCCCTATCCCTAAAGTTAAACAGCCTGGAGGTGTGTTGGGTCATTGTCCGGCTGAAAAACAAATGATAGTCCCACTAAGCCCGAACCAGATGGGATGGCGTATCGCTGCAGAATGCTCTGGTAGTCATGCTGGTTAAGTTTAATTGTAAATAAATCACAAACAGTGTTACCAGCAAAGCCCCCCCACACCATAACACCTCCTCCTCCATGCTTTACGGTGGGAAATACATATAGGAAGATCATCCGTTCACCCACACCGCGTCTCACAAAGACACTGCAGTTTGAACCAAAAATCTCAAATTTGGCCAAATTTCCACCGGTCTAATGTCCATTGCTCGTGTTTCTTGGCCCAAGCAAGTCTTTTCTTCTTATTGGTATCCTTTAGTAGTGGTTTCTTTGCAGCAATTCGACCATGAAGGCCTGATTCACGCAGTCTCCTCTGAACAGTTGATGTTGAGATGTGTCTGTTACTTGAGCTCTGTGAAGCATTTATTTTGGCTGCAATTTCTCAGGCTGGTAACTCTAATGAACTTATCCTCTGCAGCAGAGGCAACTCTGGGTCTTCCATTCCTGTGGTGGTCCTCATGAGAGACAGTTTCATCATAGCGGTTGATGGTTTTTGCGACTGCACTTGAAGAAACTTTCAAAATTCTTGACATTTTCCGTATTGACTGACCTTCATGTCTTAAAGTAATGATGGACTGTCGATTCCCTTTGCTTATTTGACCTGTTCTTGCCATAATATGGACTTGGTCTTTTAACAAATAGGGCTATTTTCTGTATACCACCCCTACCTTGTCACAACACAACTGATTGGCTCAAACGCATTAAGAAGGAAAGAAATTCCACAAATTAACTTTTAACGAGGCACACCTGTTAATTGAAATGCATTCCAGGTGACTACGTCATGAAGCTGGTTGAGAGAATGCCAAGAGTGTGCAAAGCTGTCGTCAAGGCAAAGGGTGGCTATTTGAAGAATCTCAAATATAAAATATATTTTCATTTGTTTAAAACTTTTTTGGTTAATAGATGCTTCCATATGCGTTATTTCATAGTTTTGATGTCTTCACTATTATTCTGCAATGTAGAAAATAGTAAAAAATAAAGAAAAACCCTTGAATGAGTAAGTGTTCTAAAACTTTTGACCAGTAGTGTACGTATCAACATTCTTTCGGTATTTACCCAAGTAGAGAGGTGGATTAGACCTGACTAACATGCAGGTGTAGGGGTGAAGTTCCATATTCTATACATACATTCCATGCATTATAGCCAGGTTGCACGTGCCTATCAGCGTGCAGGTACACCGATGTGCGGTACATAGAACTTATAGGCGACAAAAACAGTTTATCAGGAAAGCGTGAAGGTGTCTGAAGGAGGGAGGATGGAGGGATGGGGGGATAAATTGCCTGCTAACAGTCTTTCTCCCCCAGCTGTTTGAGGCTGAGGTGCAGCTGTCTAGGACTGCATCCTAAATGGAACCCTTTTCTCTACACAATGCACTACTTTTGAGGTACACTACCCTATTGGCCCTGGTCAAAAGTAGTGCATTATGTAGGGAATAGGGTGCCATTTGGGATGCAGCCTAAGTCTGGGATGTTGCCTGAGAGGTGACCCACATGGGGACCCCAGCATCCATACCACCACTCCCATTTCTCCCCACTTATTTGGCCACAACAAATTCATCCGGAACAGACCTGGAAAGGCACGATACAGCTGGATGTTGGCTAATAGTCATGCAATGTGGTCTCCGTCTACTGTGTCTGTTGTATTAAGGAACTGCATGATTGAATGTTGGATGAGGTGAATATTTTATTTGGTCTGCAAACACATGATTTGCACAGTATGGCCTAGATATTTAGGTGGATAAATTGCTGGGAAGAGACCTTGCAGGTGACTGATGACTACTGTAATGAGGGAAAAAATGTCTGGTGAATTCCATGTTGTTTGTTTTCAAAATGTGGTGAGACTTTCACAGTCTATCCAAATTCTTAATCGGTGTCATAACATCTTCTTGTTCTTGAACAATGTATTGACCTCCCGCATCATTTTCACAACTTAGTTGGCACTGCACAAGAGAGAAAGTAGTCCTGAATTCTATACAGAAACGCAATTACACTAATGTTTTATGTATTACACCTACTGCTGCAACAATAAACAAACAAACAACAACTATGACCATCAGTGCTTGGCTCAATCCCACTGGCACAGACACACACACGAAAGAGGCTGTTGTGTCTGATAAATATACATGGAGCAGATCCCAGCGGCAATAAATATGTTGAATCGCTTAATTGCGACACTAGGCAACATTTGAGTGTTGTCGACATTTCACCAGTCACAAGTTACTTTCAAAGTAGTTCGTGTTGTTTCCTCTCCCTGCTGTATTTCCCAAACTACTGAACTGATTTTGTCCAGTAACAACAACATGGTGTTTTATCCATGGTGACCTAAATAAATCACTAGTATCTCTCGCTTGGAAACCTCGACAACAAGCTGCTACGCTCGCTCTTAGATCATAAAGGCCTTTGAACTAGTCCTCCCAGACCCCCAGACTGGTTATTAACGAATCCATTATTTTGAAAAGAGAGAGTCCTCATTATCATCCTGATAGTAACGCGTCCCACAAAGAGAGAGTCCCAAACGAAAAGCAGTTGGTTTCACACTACTGTCTTCACAGGCCTGTCAAATTAAGGGGGTCCTCTCATTACACTTTGAGGATCACTCTCCGAAATAACAGAATCAATGAATTATGCAAGATCCTTTCTGAATATTGCATTCATAGCAGAGGGGTTCCAGTATCCCATATGCCTAGGCTAGCGTACCTCCTCTTCCTACTGTTGGCCTTGGGGGAAAAAAGCCCTCACAATGGCACAGCACAACAGTCCCCACAATCACACTGAACTGTTCTTCAGTCTATGGAGCTCTTCTGTGTTTTCTTAGAGAAAGGCCTGGAGGAGATAAGGGAGGAGAGAGGAGGCTATCATTGATTGGACTGGAGAGTGGCTGGGTCTGGATAACATCAGAGGTTCTTGGAAGATGGCTGCAGTTCTGGGAAGTGGGAAGAAAAATAACGGTCATAGGGTGGTGCCTCGTTAATAAACATTCTGTTTTCCCCGAGATCATTTCAGTTTCTCCGTTCAGTTTTCAAAGAGAGAAAATGAAATGTAGATTAGACTACGCCACTTATGCAACTTATGATCAAACAAACATCACATAACTGACAGATAAGAGTGTTTACCAATGTACTCCCTGCTACTGTATATACAGTATTGCAGTATATACAGTATTGCAGTATATACAGTATTGCAGTATATACAGTATTGCAGTATATACAGTATTGCCAGCCAAATAGAGCCAAAACATGGAACCTGAAATAAAACAACTTGTTTTCTAAATACATCAAATATTCCACATTCTATTAGTTTTACTGCTAATCACTTTCTCTGCCACGCTGTTTATTTTATTGACCTCATTTGAACAGCTACAGACTGCATGATTTTGTTTCATTCTGCCCTCCTTTTATCCCTGGAAGGCACAGGAGAGAGATAATTGAATTGCACCGAACATATATTCGGTGCAATTCAATATATATATATATTCAAACTTGAGATGAGGTCGCACGGTAGGCTGTGAATCTCAATTTTCTGCCTAGATAAACCCTGTCTAATTGTTACGATTATAATTAGGGGAATAGTAACAACCATGCTTCAGTGTGCTGCTATGAGGAATATGTTACAGCTGTTCTAGAATAACATGGCATCTCTACCATTCCAGATGCTGTATCTTAAAAAACCCTACTGATTGATCAATTCAGTATTCCACTACTGAATTCTGATGAAAGTAAACACAGTGCCAGGATAAATATGGCAAACGCATCTTCAAACAATCAAAACACAGAGGTGGCTAACCTTCAATTAATTGACTTTGGGGAAGTGATAGAGCATAAAGTTGACACACCCTGGAAGGCCCCAGGACAATTTTTTTCTAAGAGTGTAGGTTTGGGGTTATTTTATGCTTATGCATCCTTATTTCGGCGCCAAACCCACCACTGTGGTGCATGGCCAAATAGCTCTATTTTTATGTCATCTAAGTTCCAATCCAAGTGCCAATGCCGTTTAGCAAACTCCAGACATTTACATTTGCTTTCATGGAGGACTGGATTACATTTCGAAGATGACCACACAAATTGTTTTTATCATGAGCCAAATCTATTGGTTTTCTACACAAAATTGCAAAGAAAATGTTGTGTTCTATTTAATAGACACAAGAGACCAGCAAAATGGATAAAGAATGTGTCTGTATAGGTTGGTGCCATGGCTTGCTGAAATGAAATTGGCACAATTCTACCCACTGGTCACACCATATAATTTTAACGTGGATAATTGGGTAATATTTGGTTGAGACGTTGATCAATGAGATTGCAACCTATATTCACCCACTTAAAAAGACAGCCAAAAGTTTGCTAAATTTCCCACTATGCTTTCAATATTCAAAAATCACAAACAAATTCCAAAGGAAAAACAATGTCTGATAATTGGTTTATATCACTGTGCTTTCAACCGTTTAAAAGCACAGCAAAGTTCAAATGGGAATACAATGTCAGATTAATGTGTTATCGCTGTGCTTCATCTAATAGCAGAACCACACTGGATTGCAGTTGAGATTACATTAAAAGTACATGGTGCAATTGATCAATGCCGTTCGAGATTCTGTACAGATTATTACAGCAATTGTGAAGATCTCGACAGACCTGCAACGACCTATGCATGCTATCTTGAACATAGATGCTTTATATTATTACATAGGAAGAAATGTATAGTTACAGTAACCTCAAAATGTGGCCATGGATGCGTTAGCCGACTAGGTCAAATATACTGTCGCCGTGCCCTTGAGCAAAGCACTTAACTCTAATTGCTCCTGTAAGTCGCTCTGGATAAGAGCATCTGCAAAATGACCAACATGTAAATATACATTTAATGTTACGTTAGTTTGTAAGATACAATAAATATCCTAATATTAAGGCTACTTCAAAAGTTATATTAACTTGTGTTTGGTTGTCAACGCAACCAAATATCAACATTTGAAAGAGATTTATCTTCTGCTTGGATAGTTTCATCTGTGCCACTGACTTCTGACTTCAATTCCAGTTTGTCTACACATTAATAATTGATATGTTGGATTCACGTCTCTATCTCTACCAAAAATGTTGTCGTATTCGAAGTTAAAGAATAGGACGAAATTTAGTCAAACTTTAAATGCACTTTAAATTAAGTTTAATTTAACCCTATTCTTTAACTTTTGTTTTTGGTTGACATGAAGACGTGAATCTAACATATCAATTATAAATTTGTAAACAAACTGGAATTAAAGTCAGACTATCATGACACGAGGCGAGACCCAGATGCAGACACAGGAGGCAGATGGTTGGAGTCTTACAATGTTTATTAATCCAAAGGGATAGGCAAGAGAATGGTCGTGGACAGGCAAAAAGGTCAAAACCAGATCAGAGTCCAGGAGGTACAGAGTGCCAGACAGGCTTGTGGTCAAAGCAGGCAGAATGGTCAGGCAGGTGGGTACAAAGTCCAGAGAACAGTCAAGGGTCAAAACCGGGAGGACTAGAAAAAGGAGAATAGCAAAAGGAGTACAGGTACAACACGCTGGTTGACTTGACTTAAACATAGAAGACGAACTGGCACAGAGAGACAGGAAACACAGGGATAAATACACTGGGGAAAATCAGCGACACCTGGAGGGGGTGGAGACAATCACATGAACAGGTGAAACAGGTCAGGGCGTGACAGACTAAGTCAGTGGCACAGATGGAACTATCCAAGCAGAAGATACTCCTTCAAATGTTGATAAATTGGTTGCGTCGACAACCAAAGACATATCAATTTTCCAAAACATCATTACATATGAAATCAACCAGAGCTTGAAACCCTAGGCCTATTGTATTATGCCCCCCCCCCCCCCCCCCCCCCCCAATATGGGTTGAATTAAAACAATAGCTGTTGATGACTTTGCAAATGCTATATAATTCTAAATAGCATTATTTATGACATTTAATGAATAAAGTATGGTTACATTTCATTTGCTCTGTGAAACCTACCCTTTGGAATGACTTTGATAGCAACAGTGGATCTCTTTATTTTTAAGTGGAGATCTCTCAACATTCTTTTTCTTGAAGCACATTGGTAATACTCAGTGACAAATATCATAGCTAAGCAGGGCTGGGCTTGGTTAAAACCCTGGATGAGAGACTAAAGGGTAGCTGTATATCAATTCTCCAGTAGGAGGTGATGCCCAGGCTATAGTTTTTTCTGATAGTTTTACTGATCATTTTAAAGGTACAAATGTAACATATTTTTTAAAAGGTTTGTCTATGTGAACATTTGGTGACAATGATTGCATAATGCTATGGCTGAAATTTCACCATCAAAATAACAGTTGATTACTGTTTTTTAAAGATCCAATGTATTTTCCACGTAGATTCCCCGTCACAATACATTGAAACAACGCTGACTCAACCAGTGGGTACAACCTTTGTTGCTCATCTTTATCAAGGGTGCCAATCATTTTGGACCTGACTGTATGTGGGTGCATACAGAAATCACTGAAGATTCATTGGCGTACTCAGTCCACATGTTCACCATCTGTTGTGATCCCTGGCAGGGAGGCTTACAGTTAGAACGGGGGGGTCGTGGGCTGCTCTAGAGGCAAACATGGTGATGGGCTTCTGGCTGCCTGCTGAATGGTCATCAGCTCGCACAAAGACACAGCCACTCTGAAAGCGCTCAGCTCAGGGTCCAGGCAGCATTTGTAAAAATTTCTCATTTGCTGTTAATCCATCATCCCCTTAACGCCACACGCTGGCTGTTCTCGAACGCATGCATCAATGCCAGACACGGGTGTTGTACTGGGTAGAGTAAACTCTCTAACCCCTGCAGTGGCCTTACCCCCTGAACAGTGTGTGTGTTGTGTTTGTGTGTCCACCAGTGCCAATGAAAACAAATGCACTCAGCATAAACATATGTAAACTCTGGCTCGTGCCAGGGGAGTCTCAGTGTGGAAAGTGCCATTAATGATGTGATTTTATATGCCTGACTATTTGGTTTATTGATGTAATACAGACAGGGAAGGACCATAGAGTAGTGTAATCAGAATTGGACATTTACATTTCAGCAGTTACTCTTATCCAGAGCAGGTGATACATGTTTATACTTTTTCATACTGGTCCCCCATGGGAATCAAGCCCACAACTCTGGCATTGCAAGCACCATGCTTTACCAACTGAGCTACACGGGACCATGTTTTCATCTAAAGTGGATGTACACTGCGATAGAGCTACAGTATGAGTGCGTCAGCCAAAAGCGAAAAAAGGAAATCGATTGGCATACAAACCCAGCTTCACAGCATTAACACATTCAAGTCACAGTAAAAATTTTTTTACGGTTTTCAGAACAGATGGTCCTATTTTATGCAAACGAACATTGTGCAAACGAGAGCCCGGAAGGCTTGCCCACTTTCTCTGTCTTTTAATTGGCAAAGACGACAGAGGTGCCAGACGTTGCAGGTGGTGGCAAGGTAGCTAACACTTTCTTTTGTCACATCCTGAGAGAGAATTATACATTTACTGTTATTTCCACCCATACCTGCATTGGCACTGCCATCTGTATGCTGAGAGCATGAACCTATCATGCTCTGTGTGATCTCACTGTTTTTCAAAGCTCAGACAGCTGAACATTTTTCTAGGCGCTTGCACTTCTCAGCAGGCTGCTGGCTCACCGCAGCAACAGCAACCAGTACTTTTTATACTACAACAACCTATGGCAGGTAAGGAAGGTGAGTTTTGTCCCAATTAGCTCTACTTCCTCCCAAAGTGTGCCTTGACCAATCCAATGCTTTAAGAATTGTGCGAAGTACATTATATATACTAAAGTATGTGGACACCCCTTCAAATGAGTGGATTCAGCTATTTCAGCCACACCCGTTGCTGACAGGTGTATAAAATCGAGCACACATCCATGCAATCTTCATAGACAAACATTGACAGTAGAATGGCCTCACTGAAGAGCTCAAGGACTTTCAACGTGTCACCGTCATAGGATGACAACTTAACAAAAAGTCAATTCCATGGCCGAGCAGCCACACGCAAGCCTAAGATCACCATGCGCAATGCCAAGCGTCGGCTGGAGTGGTGTAGAGCCATTGGACTCTGGAGCAGTGGAAACGCGTTAACTGGAGTGATGAATCCCGCTTCACCGTCTGGCAGTCCGACGGACAAATCTGGCTTTGGTGGATCCAAGGAGAATGCTACCTGCCCCAATGCATAGTGCCAACTAATGTTTGGTGGAGGAGGAATAATGGTCTGACTCTGTTTTTCATGGTTCGGGCTAGGCCCCTTAGTTCCAGTGAAGGGAAATCTTAACGCTACAGCACACAATGACATTGAAAACGATTCTGTGTTTCCAACTCTTTTTTTTTTTCACCTTTATTTAATAACAAGGTAGGCTGGTTGAGAACAAGTTCTCATTTACAACTGCGACCTGGCCAAGTAAAGCAAAGCAGTGCGACACAAACAACACAGAGTTACACATGGGATAAACAAACGTACAGTCAATAACGCAATAGAAAAAAATCTATATACAGTGTGTGCAAATGTAGTAAGAGTAGGGAGGTAAGGCAATAAATAGGCCATAGTGGCGAAATAATTACAATTTAGCATTAACACTGGAGTGATAGATGTGCGAAGATGAAGATGATGTGAAGGTAGAGATACTGGGGTGCAAAGGAGAAAAAAATAACAATATGGGGATGAGGGAGTTGGGTGGGCTATTTACAGATGGGCTGAGTACAAGTACAATGATCGGAAAGCTGCTCTGACAGCTGATGCTTAAAGTTAGTGAGGGAGATATAAGTCTCCAGCTTCAGTGATTTTTGCAATTCGTTCCAGTCATTGGCAGCAGAGAACTGGAAGGAAAGGCGGCCAAGGGAGGAGTTGGCATGGGGATGGCCAGTGAAATATACCTGCTGGAGCGCGTGCTACGGGTGGGTGTTGCTATGGTGACCAGTGAGCTGAGATAAGGCGGGGCTTTACCTAGCAAAGACTTATAGATGACCTGGAGCCAGTGGGTTTGGCGACGAGAGCATACAGGTCGCAGTGGTGGGTAGTATATGGGGCTTTGGTGACAAAACGGATGGCACTGTGATAAACTGTTCCCACAAATTGGATGTAGTCTAGGGAAGGCCCTTTTCTGTTTCAGCATGACAATGCCCCCGTGCACAAAGCGAGGTCCATACAGAAATGGTTTGTCGAGATCGGTGTGGAAGACCTTGACTTGCCTGCACAGAGCCCTGACTTCAACCCCCATCGAACACCTTTGGGATGAATTGGAATGCCACCTGCGAGCCAGGCCTAATCACCCAAAATCAGTGCCTGACCTCACTAATGCTCTTGTGGCTGAATGTCCCCACAGCAAAGTTCCAACATCTAGTGGAAAGACTTCCCAGAAGAGTGGAGGCTGTTATAGCAGAAATGGGGGACCAACTCCATATTAATTTCTATGAATTTTGGAATGAGATGTTCAACGAGCAGGTGTCCACATACGTTTAGTCATGCAGTGTATCTCTCTCTCTTTGAATCTCTCTCTCTCTCTCTCATGTTTCATGCCCTAATGTTGGTATTGGCTATACAACACAAACAGATCTGGGATCGGGCTAACTTGGCAGCTCTGATTAGCTGTGATTCTGGAGTGTGTCAGTGTAATTAAGGAATACGATCTGAATTGCCCCTGGTCTGGGTAGGTCTGTTCAAGTGTCCTCCTCAAGGCTTGGCCATTGAACGAAACACATTTCACCTCAGAAGTTGACCTCCAAAATATACTATAACAACTTGTGCTTGAATCCAGCACAGGCAGAAACCAACCTGGTACCAGATTGTCAAAAAATGTGGTCCCTTAAAAGGCCTAGTTTTTGGACATCGACCAGAGGTGGAAATAAATACTACGAAGTCCTAAAAAATGATTGGCCTTTTCCACAGAATAAGATGTGTGTTTGATGTTTGATCCGATTTCATATCCAAAGATGAATTGTTGTAGAAATGTGCTCCTGATCAGTGTATGTTGGATTGTGCATGTTATAAATTATTTACTTCCTGCAACATCTGTTCTCTGGTCAACTGTCATCTGGTGACTATTGGAATCACAGGAAATTATGGGATTAACTGTTGGCACGCACCACGAGAATACGCAGGACCACTTCACTTCCTCTCTGATGTTGAGGACTGAAATGAAATGTAATCTCAGACAATCCGTTGGCAATTGATTTTGGCATCAATCAATATAATTTAGATTTTCTTCCTGGATGTAGGTAATCCAGAATCTGGATTTCGTTGGAGTGAGGCAATTTCCTCAAAGAGTCAAAATATCTCTATTTTTGGATCGACAGAGATTTCAACCAGGAGGCAAAACTTTAAAATGCAGTGTGGCACTGCCACAGTTATAGGCCTACGGTGTTTAACTTGATAGATGAGTAGCTTGCTCTTGCTGCACGTCTGGCTGCTTGCCTTGCAGAGAGTCGGAGGCATGTGTAGGCCATGACCTGAGCATGATTTGACCTCTATGTGGACCGTCTAGGGTAAACACTGTAAATAAATAATGCTCTCATTGGCACACCCATCAGTTGATTATAATGGATAAACACCATTGTTTGGGGGGGCTAGATGAAGTTGATCTCGGGAGACCTCTTTCACAACGAAGAATAACAAACTGCAAACAAGAATAAGAGTGAAAACTCTACAGATGGTTTTTGAAAGTGTGATGACTAAGCTTACACCTGTGTCAATATATGGGATATTTACGTAGGGTTCTCTGAAAACATGTAGAGTGATTCAAGACCAACATTTAGTCAGGCATTGATTACTCCCGTTTTCATTCAAATAGGCCTCCAAATTCAATTAAAGCTGTTCCTCGAAATTAAATGATTGAATTAAGGCTAACATTAGCTCCTGCTTGCTAAACCATTTTGTGCTATGCCTAGCTTTAATTGCTGAAGCGCTTGATGGGAGAAGAAAAACATTTCAGTGTTGTGTTGTGTGTGTATGAAACTATGGGATGCAGACTTTTGAGATAAAACATAACATTTCGTAGAAAGAAAGGCCATCAACAACACCAAGCTAACATGTGTGACTGCAGTGAGAGGATTAATAATAGACTCCCTTATTGAAAGGCCTCACTCATAAGTTGTCTTGCTCTCCCCGGGGAGCCAGCAAGCTACTGCAGGCAAAGATCACATTGTTTTTTTTTTTTCATTACTCGAAAATTCCTCATAACTCCCAAGCACAAAAACAAGACCCCTGGGGGTAGACCGCAGGGGGAACGGAAGCTTTAAAACACCTATGAGGCCTTCAATTCGTCCTGAGAGCATGTTATGTTACGGATCTAGTTTATGTTCCCTCAATAAAACATGTCTGGCTTGCTCCCTGCTGCTGGCAACTGGGGCATGGCGAAGGATGAAGGAAACATGGCTGAATTAATACAAAACTTCATACAGGCTTCAAACTGATCAAAACTTAATAAAGGCATCATACTGAACCAGACTTCATACAGGCTTCATACAGGCCTTATACAAGCCACATAGAAACTCAGAAGACGCTCACTAGGCTTTGATTCATCCCACATTTTTGTTTTAAAAAAGCAGGCATTGTGTACTGAAAATTAACAAAGGGAGTGTTGGGAACCTTCCAGGTTGGGGTTGTTGCGAGGATGGAGAAAGGTCTCACTGCGACCCGCATCCAGGGATCTCCAAACTTTGGCCTTGGATAAAATAAATCTAATTCTATGAATGTGGTCCATGATGTTAAACAATTCACTAATCTATCAGAATCTCTGGATATGAACATTGTTTTTGTAAGAGCCTGCTACCTAGTAAAAAAGGACCTTTGGTTAATAATGTAGTTCCAGTTGACAAATAGCATTTTGAAAGCTTATTGGAAGCATAAATGACAGATGTTTGTGGTGTGGACATTACTCAATAAATGCTGGGGTAAAAAGATCTCAGAAGGCACTTATGTGCATGCTGAATAGAACTAATCCCCTCTGTGAATCACTAGAGTAAAAAGGATGGATAAAGAGCTACTGAAGTGACTTGGCCATTCGAGAAGCAGGTTCTACTTCTGAGTTTTTGCAATTGGGTCAAGCCAAACGGCCTCAAACCTCACCTGCTAGTGTCAATATAAGTTATATTCAGTCCATATGATTGATTAAACGTACTTCAGTGGTGATCAAGATTATTATCTTAAATCAAGGTCACTTTTTAATTTGAGTATACAACATCAAATACAACTTGTTTTTGTTGTCATTGAAAAGTGAAGGAAAGTATAGGATATTTAGCAGACACTTGTTAGTAGTAACAAGTGTCTGCTAAATATCCTATACTTTCCTGTATGTAACATGACTGAGTGTAATGGGGGTCAGTCTGCTGCTAACAGCTTGGCTTCCTCCACTGTTCGACTGCCTCATACTGGGCTCGAACTAGTGATCCTCTGCTTCGTAACACACGTAACACATAAGGTTCCATTTGGGACACATCCACGGGGCTGCCTGTGCGGCATGAGTGAATTCACAATTCAAAGGACGGACGGACGGACAGGCAGACAGACAGACAGACAGACAGGTGTCTTTCATTACTCTAACCTTTATACATCCCTGTTGGGCTTATTAACTCTATACCTTCATCACTCCCACATGACTTGTTTGCCTAGTTATATCTGGTGATAATTGGTAATTAAACTGGTGTAAGCTCCACTTTATCACCTGTTTAATTCCTTATGCAGATTGCAAGGTCAGCGACCTTAGACAGAGGCTACGTCCCAAATGACACCCTATTCCCTACATAGTGCACCACTTTTGACCAGGGCCCATAGGGCTTTGGTCAAAAGTAGAGCACTATATTGGGAATAGGGTGTCATTCGGGATGCAGTAGTGTCTGGCTGATTCGAGTCAAAGTAAATACGGCTGTAATTATGTTGTAAAGAAAATTAAGGTCAATTAAAAGGAGAAATTCTCAAAGACCAATTAAATTAAATGTGTTTTTGTTTTTCAGGCTCCATCTTTTCATCATCCATCTGAATAAATGTGTCAGACTCAGTTTGCAGACTGTTAGAATGGCAATGTTCAAGGTGAATAGAAAGCAATCAGGTTGTTTCTACCTTCAATAGTGTTAATTAGCATGTCATTTCTCTGTCAACAATCACAAGCACTTTGTCTTTGTCACAGTTATTAATAATACCAGTGTGTATGTATTCTGTTTCTGTAATCAGTTGATTTCCTATCAAACAGTTGGTATTTTAACAATTAATGGGGCTTGTATTGTTTTACAAAGATGTTATCCTTTGTAGAACGCATTCGCCAATATTAGTGGTAACGGCGCCGGAAGGGATGGCTGCCGTTTTACGGCCTCTACCCAAATGTGCGATTTTGTGTGTTTTTCCACATTGTTTGTAACTTTCTTTGTTAGTATTGTTGCTACTACCGTCTCTTATTACCAAAAAGAGCTTCTGGATATAAGAACAGCGATTACTCACCTCAAACTGGATGAAGATTTTGTCTTAATGAGTCCGACGTGAAGGATATACTGCTTCTCCGAGACAAGGCCCAAATCCCTGTCATTCACGTAAAGAAAAGACGGAAATACAGGGGGCTGAGTTCTGGGTGCCTTGTGAGAATTCGCCGGCGAGTGGGTAACCCAACATACAATCACTGGAAAATAAACTGGATAATCTCCGTTCGAGACAATCCTACCAACGGGACTTCTAAAACTGTTATATCTTATATTTCACAGAGTCTTGGCTGAACGACGACACAGATAATATACAGTTGGCTGGGTTTTCCGTGCATCGGCAGGACAGAGCATCTACGTCTAGTAAGATGGGGGGGTTGGGGGTGTGTGTCTATTTGTCAATAACAGCTGGTGTGCAAAGTGTAAGATTAAGGAAGACTCGAGGTATTGCTCGTGTCACGATCGTCATAATAACTGGACCAAAGCGCAGCGTGATCTGGGTTCCACATCTTTTATTACTATGTGAAACTCAAAGCAAAACAAAACAAACGAACAAACAAACGAAACGTGAAGAAAATGCAGTGCTCACATGCACTACACAAAAACAAGATCCCACAAAGCACAAAGAGGAAATGGCTGCCTAAATATGATCCCCAATCAGAGACAACGATAAACAGCTGCCTCTGATTGGGAACCATACCAGGCCAACATAGAAATATAATTACCTAGATGACCCACCCTAGTCACACCCCGACCTAACCAACATATAGAATAAAAAGCTCTCTATGGTCAGGGCGTGACAGCTCGCCTGAGGTAGAGGACCTCATGATAAGCTGTAGACCACACTATCTACCAAGAGAGTTTTCAACTATATTTTTGTAGCCGTTTATTTACCACCACAAACCAATGCTGGCCGAACTCAACGTGCTGTATAAGGCCATAAGCAAACAAGAAAATGCTCATCCAGAAGTGGCGCTCCTAGTGGCCGGGGATGTGCAACCAGAGGAGAAAAAAACCTCTAGACTACCTTTACTCCACACACAGAGACGCATTCAATGCTCTCCTTCGCCCTCCATTTGGCAAATCTTACCATAATTCTATCCTCCTGATTCCTGCTTACAAGCAACAACTAAAGCAGGAATTACCAGTGATTTGCTCAATACAAAAGTTGGCAGATGACGCCTATGCTATGCTACAAGACTATTTTGCTAGCACAGACTGGAATATGTTCCAGGATTCATCCAATAGCATTGAGGAATATACCACCTCCTCAGTCACCAGCTTCTTCACCAACTGCGTCGACGACGACATCCCTACAGTGACCGTACGTACGTATCCCAACCAGAAGACATGGATTACAGGCAACATCCGCACCGAGCTAAAGGCTAGAGCTACCTCTTTCAAGGAGCGGGACACTAATCCGGACACTTATAAGAAATCCTGCTATGCCCTCAGACGAACCATCAAACAGGCAAAGTTTCAATACAGGTGTTACGTCCGTCAGTGAATGAGTGAGACCAAAGCGCAGCGTGGAAAGTGTTCATGATAATTTAATAATGAAACACCGACAAAACATCAAAATATAAATGAACGTAAAGTTCTGCAGGCCTAGACAGCTACTGTGCAAAAACAACATCCCACAAACTAGGGTGGAAACAGGCTGCCTAAGTATGATTCCCAATCAGAGATAACGATAGACAGCTGCCTCTGATTGGGAACCATACCCGGCCAACAAAGAAATAGAAAACTAGAATGCCCACCCAAATCACACCCTGACTGTCACGTTCCTGACCTATTGTTCCTTTTTCTTGTATTTATTTTAGTTGGTCAGGGCGTGAGTTGGGTGGGTTGTCTATGGTTGATTTTCTATGTTGGGATTTTGTGTTCGGCCTGGTATGATTCTCAATCAGAGACAGCTGTCAATCGTTGTCCCTGATTGAGAATCATACTTAGGCAGCCAGGGTTTCACTTGTGTTTTGTGGGTGTTTGTTCCTGTGGAGGTTTTGTTGCCACACAGGACGGTTTCGGTTTTGTCACGTTGGTTGTTTTTGTATTTTGAAGTGTTTTGTTGATTTTCATTAAAAGAATGAACACTAACCACTCTGCGTTTTGGTCCCCACCTTCTGTCAGCGAGGACAGCCGTAACAGAAACACCCACCACAAGAGGACCAAGCGGAGTGGAGAAGGGCAGCGACAGCAGCAGAGACAGACAGAGGAATGGACATGGGAAGACGTCTTGAACGGCAAGGGTTGCTACACATGGGAGGAGATCCTGGCTGGAAAGGATCGCCTCCCATGGGAACAGCTGGAGGCAGCGAGGAGAGCAGAGGCAACCGGAGAGAGGAACCGGAGGTATGAGGGTACGCGGCTAGCACGGAAGCCCGAGAGGCTCACCCAAAAATTTCTTGGGGGGGGGGGATAAAGGGGAGTGTGGCGAAGCCGGGTTGGATACCTGAGCCAACTCCCCGGGCTTACCGTGGAGTGAGAGGGCGTCGTACTGGTCAGACACCGTGTTATGCGGTGGAGCACACGGTGTCCCCAGTACGCGTGCTTAGCCCAGTGCGGGCTATTCCATCCTTGCCGCAACTGGTAGGGCTAGGTTGGGCATCGAGCCGGGTGTCATGAAGCCGGCCCAACATATCTGGCCTCCAGTACGTCTCCTCGGGCCGGCGTACATGGCACCAGCCTTACAGGTGGTGTCCCCGGTTTGCCTGCATAGCCCAGTGCGGGCTATTCCACCTCGCCGCACTGGCAGGGCTACGGGGACCATTCAACCTGGTAAGGTTGGGTAGGCTCGGTGCTCAAGAGCGCGTGTCCTCCTTCACGGTCCGGTATATCCGGCGCCACTTTCCCACCCCAGCCCAGTACCATCAGTGCCGACACCACGCACCAGGCTTCCAGTGCGTTTCCAGAGCCCTGTTCCTCCTCCACGCACTCTCCCTGTGGTGCGTGTCTCCAGCCCAGTGCCTCCAGTTCCGGCACCACGCACCAGGCCTACTGTGCGCCTCAGCAGGTCAGAGTCGGCCGTCTGCCCAACGCCGCCTGCGCTGCTTGCCTGCTCAGCGCTGCCCGAACTGTCTGCCTTCCCAGCGCTGTCTGAACTGCCTGCCTGCCCAGCGTGGTCTGAACTGTCTGCCTGCCCAGCGCTGCCCGTCTGTCCCGAGCCTTCAGAGCCGTCCAGCCAGGACCAGCCAGTGCCGCCCAGCCAGGACCAGCCAGTGCCGTCCAGCCAGGACCAGCCAGAGCCGTCCAGCCAGGACCAGCCAGAGCCGTCCAGCCAGGACCAGCCAGAGCCGTCCAGCCAGGACCAGCCAGAGCCGTCCAGCCAGGATCCGCCAGAGCCGGTCAGCCAGGATCCGCCAGAGCCGGTCAGCCAGGATCCGCCAGAGCCGGTCAGCCAGGATCCGCCAGAGCCAGTCAGCCAGGATCCGCCAGAGCCGGCCAGCCAGGATCCGCCCCTCAGTCCGGTGCTGCCCCTCAGTCCGGTGCTGCCCCTCAGTCCGGTGCTGCCCCTCAGTCCGGTGCTGCCCCTCAGTCCGGTGCTGCCTTTTGGTAGAGTGGGTTTGACATGGAGGGTGGCCATTGTGAGGAGACCACGGAAGCGGGGTTTGACTATGGTGGGTTGGGGACCACGATCAGCGCCAGAGCCGCCACCGTGGACAGACGCCCACCCAGACCCTCCCCTAGACTTTATGCTGGTGCGCCCGGAGTTCGCACCTTAAGGGGGGGGTTATGTCACGTTCCTGACCTATTGTTCCTTTTTCTTGTATTTATTTTAGTTGGTCAGGGCGTGAGTTGGGTGGGTTGTCTATGGTTGATTTTCTATGTTGGGATTTTGTGTTCGGCCTGGTATGATTCTCAATCAGAGACAGCTGTCAATCGTTGTCCCTGATTGAGAATCATACTTAGGCAGCCAGGGTTTCACTTGTGTTTTGTGGGTGTTTGTTCCTGTGGAGGTTTTGTTGCCACACAGGACGGTTTCGGTTTTGTCACGTTGGTTGTTTTTGTATTTTGAAGTGTTTTGTTGATTTTCATTAAAAGAATGAACACTAACCACTCTGCGTTTTGGTCCCCACCTTCTGTCAGCGAGGACAGCCGTAACACTGACCCAACCAAATAGAGAAATAAAAAGGCTCTCTAAGGTCAGGGCGTGACAGTACCCCCCCCTCCAAAGGAGCGGACTCCGGCTGCAAAACCTGACTCTATGAGGGAGGGTCCGGGTGGGCATCTAGCCTTGGTGGCGGCTCCGGTTCGTGGCGTAGATCCCGCTCCGCTTGCTGATCCCTCCGCTTCCGTGGAACAGGACCGCGGATCGTCGCCGGAGGTTCCGGACCGCGGATCGTCGCCGGAGATTCCGGACCGCGGACCGTCGCCGGAGGTTCCGGACCGCGGACCGTCTCAGGAGGTTCCGGACCGCGGACCGTCGCCGGAGGTTCCGGACCGCGAACCGTCTCCGGGGGTTCCGGACCGCGAAACGTCGCCGGAAGCTCCGGTCTGGAAACTGTCGCCGGAAGCTCCGGACTGGGAACTGTCGCCGGAAGCTCCGGACTGGGAACTGTCGCCGGAAGCTCCGGACTGGGAACTGTCGCCGGAAGCTCCGGACTGGGAACTGTCGCCGGAAGCTCCGGACTGGGAACTGTCGCCGGAAGCTCCGGACTGGGAACTGTCACCGGAAGCTCTGGACTGGGAACTGTCGCGGAAGCTCTGGACTGGGAACTGTCACAGGAAGCTCTGGACTGGGGACTGTCGCCGAAAGCTCTGGACTGTGGAGGCGCACTGGAGGCCTGATGCGTGGGACCGGTACAGGTGGCACTGGGCTGATGACACGCACCTCAGGATGAGTGCGGGGAGGAGGCACAGGACGTGCTAGACTGTGGAGGCGCACTGGAGGCCTGATGCGTGGGACCGGTACAGGTGGCACTGGGCTGATGACACGCACCTCAGGGCGAGTGCGGGGAGGAGGACGTACTGGACTGTGGAGGCGCACTGGAGGTCTGGAGCCTAGAGCTGGCACAACCCGTCCTGGCTGGATGCTCACTTTAGCCCGGCAAGTGCAGGGCGCTGGCACAGAGCGCACCGGCCTGTGAATGCTCACTGGAGACACCGTGCGCATCACCGCATAACACGGTGCCTGACAAGTCACACGCTCCCCACGGTAAGCACGGGGAGTTGGCTCAGGTCTGAACCCTGACTCCGCCAATCTCCCCGTGTGGGGGCTGCCTCTCGTGCTTGCTTCGTTGAGCTATCTCCTCGTATCGTCGCCGTTCCGCTTTCGCTGCCTCTATCTCCTCCTTCGGACGGCGATACTCCCCGGCCCTCCCAGGTCCAGTCCTCATGACCACGATGCTTGGTCCGTTGGTGGTGGAATCTTCTGTTACGTCCGACGTTAAATGAAGACCAAAGTGCAGCGTGGTAGGCGTACATTCTCTTTTAATTTTAAATGTTCCACCAAAAACAATAAACAATTCAAGGAACGTAAAGCTAGGAGTGCAAACACATGCAACAAAAAAGACAAGATCCCACAACTGAAGGTGGGAAAAAGGGCTGCCTAGGTATGATCCCCAATCAGAGACAACGATAGACAGCTGCCTCTGATTGGGAACCATACTCGGCCAACAAAGCAATAAAAACATAGATTTCCCACCCTAGTCACACCCTGACCTACCAAATAGAGAATTTAAAGGATCTCTAAGGTCAGGGCGTGACAACAGGACTAAGACTGATTCCTACTACACTGGCTCTGACGCTCGTCCGATGTGGCAGGACTTGCAAGCTATTACGGACTACAAAGGGAAACCCAGCCGCGAGCTGCCCAGTGTTGCAAGCCTACCAGACGAGCTAAATTCCTTTTATGCTTGCTTCAAGGCAAGCAACACTGAAACATGCATGAGAGCACCAGCTGCTCCGGACAACTGTTTTATCACGTTCTCCATAGCCAATATGAGCAAGACCTTTAAACATGTCAACATTCACAAGGCCGCGCGGCCAGATGGATTACCAGGATGTGTACTCAGAGCATGCGTAGACCAACTGGCAAGTGTCTTTTTCAACCTCTCCCTAAACCGAGTCTGTAATACCTACATGTTTCAACTAGATCATCATAGCCCCTGTGCCCAAGAAAGCGAAGGTAACCTGCCTAAATGACTACTGCCCCGTAGCACTCATGTAGATAGCCATGAAGTGCTTTGAAAGGCTGGTCATGGCTCACATCAACACCATCATCCCGGAAACTCGAGACCAACTCCAATTCACATACCACCCCAACAGATCCAGAGATGACGCAATCTCAATCGTACTCCACATTGCCCTTTCCCACCTGGACAAAAGAAACACTTATGTGAGAATGCTGTTAATTGACTACAGCTCAGGGTTCAACACCATAGTGCCCACAAAGCTCATCACTAAGCTAAGGACCCTGGGACTATACACCTCCCTCTGCAACTGGATCCTGGACTTCCTGAAAGGCCACCCCCAGGTGGTGAGGGTAGGCAACAACACATCTGCAATGTTGATCCTCAACACGGGGGCCCCTCAGGGGTGCGTTCTTAGTCCCCTCCTGTACTCCCTGTTCACCCACGACTGCGTGGCCAAGCACGACTCCAACACCACCATTAAATTTGCTGACGATACAACAGTGGTAGGCCTGATTACCGAAAACGATGAGACAGCCAATAGGGAGGAGGTCAGAGACCTTACAGTGTGGTGCCAGGACAACAACCTCTCACTCAGTGTGAGCAAGACAAAGAAGCTGATCATGGACTACAGGAAAAGGAGGGCTGAACATGCCCCCATTCACATCGACGGGGCTGTAGTGGAGCGGGTCGAGAGTTTCAAGTTCCTTGGTGTCCACATCACCAACAAACTTTCATGGTCCAAACACACCACAGTGGTGAAGAGGGCACGACAACACCTTTTTCCCCTCAGGAGACTAAAAAGATTTGGCATGGGTCCCCAGATTCTCGAAAAGTTATACAGCTGCACCATCGAGAGCATCCTGACCAGTTGCATCACCACCTGGTATGGCAACTGCTCGGTATCCGACCATAAGGCGCTACAGAGGGTAATGCGTACGGCCCAGTACGCATCCAGGACCTATATGCTAAGCGGTGCCAGAGGAAGGCCCAAAAAATTGTCAAAGACTCAGTCACCCAATTCATAGACAGTTCTCTCTGCTACCGCACGGCAAGCGGTACCGGAGAGCCAAGTCTAGATCCAAAAGGCTCCTTAACAGCTTCTACCTCGAAGCCATAAGACTGCTGAACAATTAATCAAATGGCCACCCGGACTATTTACATTGACACCCCCCCCCTCCCTTTGTTTTTACACTGCTGCTACTCGCTGTTTATTATCTATGCATAGACACTTTACCCCTACCTACATGTACAAATTATCTTGACTAACCTGTGTCCCCGCACATTGACTCAGTACCGGTACCCCCTGTATATAGCCTTGTTATTGTTATTTTATTGTGTTACTTTTAATTTGATTTTTTACTTTAGTTAATATAGTAAATATTTTCTTTAACTCTATTTCTTGAAATGCATTGTTGATTAGGGGTTTGTAAGTAAGCATTTCACGTTAAGGTTCTACACTTGTTGTATTCAGTGCATGTGACAAATAACATTTGATCTGATTTTGATTTGATTTGTTCAAAACACTGTTTAACCTTAAACACTTCTTAGGGATCAAATCCCGTTAACGGGATCGATTTGACAACATCCAGTGAAATGGCAGAGCACCAAATTCAAATTAAATTATTAGAAATATTTAACTTTCATACAATCACAAGTGCAATACACCAAATTAAAGCTTAACTTCTTGTTAATCCAGCCACTGTGTCAGATTTCGAAAAGGCTTTACGGCGAAAGCAAACAATGCTATTATCTGAGGATAGCACCCCATCAAACAAACACAGACAATCATATTTCATCCCGCCAGGCGCGACACAAAACTCAGAAATAACGATATAATTCATGCCTTACCTTTGAAGAGCTTCTTCTGTTGGCACTCCAATATATATACATCACAAATGGTCCTTTTGTTCAATTAATTCAGTCGTTATATCTCCAAAATGTCCATTTATTTGACGCGTTTGATCCAGAAAAACACAGATTTCAACTCGCGCAACATGACTACAAAATATCTAATAAGTTACCTGTAATCTTTGTCCAAACATTTCAAACAACTTTCCGAATACAACTTTAGGTATTTTTTTACGTAAATAATCGATAAAATTTAAGATGGGATAAACTGCGTTCAATAGCGGATAAAAACAAAGTGGAGCGAGCTTTTAGGTCGTGCGCCCCAACCACAATAGTACACTAGACTCGACCCTCATTCTGAACAGCCCTACTTCTTAATTACACAAAGGAAAAACATCAACCAATTTCTAAAGACTGTTGACATCCAGTGGAAGCGATACGAACTGCAAGCAAGTGCCTTAAAAATCTAGATCCACATAGCAAATCCATGGAAAATACTGTCACCTCAACAACAACAAAAATCCTGGATGGTTTGTCCTCGGGGTTTCGCCTGCCAAATGCGTTCTGTTATACTCACAGACATCATTCAAACAGTTTTAGAAAGTGAGCGTGTTTTCTATCCAAATCTACTAATAATATGCATATCCTAGCTTCTGGGCCTGAGTAGCAGGCAGTTAACTTTGGGCACGCTTTTCATCCGGACGTGAAAATACCGCCCCCTAGCCTAGAGAGGTTAAAGTGGAACTGACAGCATTTTAGCAAAAATTGAATCTTATTCAAATCTGATCATATACACCCCCAGGATAATATGACACTTTTAAAAACATTTTCTTACATGCGAGCATTTAGATGGTCATTTTCATGAATTCTTAGAATGTTTGGGAATTACTTATACTAAGGCATTTGTGAAAATTCTATAGCAATATAGAGTGGGAAAGCGGCCATGCATTTGGACAATTAATAGACACTGTAGTAAATAAAACCTAAAAACATCTGTCTCGTCCAAGACCGGAGTCTACGCAGACCGGTGCACCATAGCTAACCAGAGCTACAGTAGGCCTTTATACAAACAAGCCATTTGCCACACAGGGCTGCCATCATTCACTTTGAACTGGACTGTGTGTTTACAGGCAGTTGCAACAGCGCGACTTTAGATCATTAAAACGCATTTGCCAAAAGCCAATACACCTGAAATACACCTGAATGGATTTTTGCAAATATGTCAATACCACGTGAGTCCTCTTACATTTGGGAACTTCACAGTCCTATTGATCAAACAACCATGAAAAGGTATGCTCTCTCTCCCTCAGTTATGCACATCAACAACAACAAGATCAACAACTAATGCTAGTCAGAGCAAGATGAGTTAAAATCTAACAAAGGAACATTAGATAAACCCTCTCAAATCTTTTCAGCTAATTGGCCATCAAAATTGCAGTGAAAAACGATGGGGAATTGTAGCCTGCTCATCCTTCTGCAGCTTGCCTGTAACCAAGCACCCAAGCTAATTGTCTAAAGTTGGCTAACTTCAGCTTGCTAGCTAATGTAAACTCACCCCACTTCGTACAAATGTGCGTAACCGCGACATTCAAACGAGGCTACAATGAAAACTAATGGGACTGTAGTGACTGTGTTGACTTCAAAATCAGGGGTATGAACTAGGTTTCTATTCAAGCGTTGATCGACATGGTAATGGCTCTATAGTATTGGAGAAAAGTTGAAAAAACTGACCCTCCGTTACATCTTGACGTGTCATGTCGGAACGTACAGAACACATAAAGCAACTATTTCTGTCTTACAATCTTTCTCCACCAGGTGTAGCACTTCTCTCATCGTTTAAAAACAAGAAATGGACAGTGACGGGGGTAAGGGAGGGATACCTAGTAATGTTTTTCATCATCATTGCATGCGATCATCATTCTCAAGGCCGCTGTTTACTTCTAAGATCACTTTAGCACCGCCCTAAAAACCCAATTCAAATTCGAAACAAACCTTCAAATAGGTATGTAATGACACATTATATAAACTCTTTATAGTGTTTTATTTACATTTTAGAGGCGATTAGGTGATAAGTTGGACAGATCGAGTGAAAAAAGCAATTTTCCCACACGACATCTGTCCTTCTCACTATAACGCATTAGTTTCTCTTCCCCACCCGCCATTTTTAAAAAGACCCGAAGGAGCTCATTTCCTTCTTGAATAATGCAGAAACGAGCAGCGTGAAGGTCTCGGCATGAATTCTGTTGGAAAGGGGAGAAATTGTGCTTTACAATGGTATTGAAATTACAGTTGATCTGGAAGTATTACGTTTTTGGGGCGCTAAAATAAGGTCAATTGTACTGATCAAGGCGATGTACGAGTTTACGTGAGTTTACGTTAGCTAAGTAGCTACTTCCAACACCTCACTCTGACCATTTTACTCACCCTAGTAGAGCGTGTTAGCTAGGTTGTTCACATGTTATCTAGAGCGTTAGTGATTAACAAAAAAAAATTGTCTAGGTTTACTGATACTGGTCATATTCAGCGGGTATTGCAAATTCGTAAATTCATCAGTTATTCTATGCTCTGGCACACTCAGACGAGTGTGCTCCGAAATCGGATTAGATAGCCAGAGTGAATTTTCGAACACAAGAGATATGCTAACTGAATAACAGTCGTTCAAATTCTTGCTAGCGGACCAAATGACACCTGCATCTCTAGCTGTGTATAGCCATCAAAAACGATATGAGGAAAAGTCAGTCACTCACCCACTCCTCCAATGACATCACACAGCTAACTGTTAGGCTCCGAGTTTTTAGCTTGCTACATAAATAGATACACTAGCCTATTAGCCACGTTATGACTGACTTGTGATCATTGCCCTTGCTAGTTTGATTGTATTGACATTCCCAGCCTTAGTTACAATCGTCCAACATATTGAGACATTGATACTGAAACAGTGCATCCTGAATGGAGGCAGCAAACAATGTACCAGGCCAGCTGTGATTTACAACCTGATAGCAATATTTTTTAGACTAAGAAATGTATTGGTGAATTATATTGATCATGTATTGAACGGCATACATCTATTCTGCCTACAATGCTTTAGTGTACGTCATCGAATGTTAAGTTAAACAGAACCTATTTTTAAAACCTCTTATAAAGTTGGTTTTGTAAACTGGGAATTTTATATTTTTTACTGATATTTTGATTGTTTGTTTCATATCTGCAAAATATTTAAACCGCTGTCAGTTCCAGTTTAACCCCTACAACTTAACCTGTCAACACTCAACTGTTAAGGGTCAACGGGAAACAAAGGAGGAATGGGATAAACCATCTCTTAGCTGTGCATGGGGACTGAATGGGAGAAACCATCTCTTGGCTGTACATGGGGACTGAATGGGAGAAACAATCTCTTGGCTGTACATGGGGACTGAATGGGATAAACCATCTCTTGGCTGTGCATGGGGACTGAATGGGAGAAACCATCTCTTGGCTGTAGTATAGATGGGGTGTGAAGGGAGAGACCATGGGTGAGTTCTCTAGACCAACTAGGTACAGTTGGCCCTCCCTTGCATGCTGCCTGCCTCACCTGGGACAACTTTAGAGATCCCTGTTTTTCTACACTCAAAAGACTACAATAGCCACAAGGCTGTTGACAACCAGTTGTTTATTAACATAGCAAACAACCTATTTGCTGTAGTCTCAAAGTTATAAAAAGTTTTGTGTAATGTAGTAAAGTTAGTTATTGCATTCTACATTAAATGGAGCACACTTTGTTGATATGTATTGAATCATATGAAATGTCATTTAAATACTCACTCACATACGTATACCTGGATCAACTTTGAAACATGGTTCTTTGTTTGGGCTAACGGCTAGGCTAATGTTGCTTCTAGCATCTGACCGCATTGCATTTGGTAATAGCCTGCAATCCACACCTCCCATGTAGATGGAGAGAATTAGCATAAATCTCAGTGCTCAACCCCTCTTTCCACCAAACATTTCTTTGTTCATTGAGAAGCTTTGCTGCGTGAGCTAGGTGGTGGAGACCAACTCAAAGATTGATATTTTACCTTTATTTAACTAGGCAAGTCAGTGAAGAACAAATTCAGTTTTTCAATGATGGCCTAGGAACAGTGGGTTAACTGCCTTGTTCAGAGGCAGATTTTTACCTTGTCAGCTCAGGGATTTGATCTTGCAACCTTTCGGTTACTAGTCCAATGCTCTAACCACTAGGCTATTTGCTGCCCCAAGTCTCTCTGCCCTAAAAATGGGAGCCATTTTCCACAAAGCGGCACGGTGAACTGTCTAGCCTATCATTTCTTCGGATTGGTGGATACATCTTCTTACTGTAATCCTTTTTTTGAATATTCGATGAGGGTTGTTGACATCAATCGCCTGTATTCAATGGAGAGAGAGATGCTATGCTACTAGCCTCAAACATGAATATGCATAGCCATCTCGAGGTAAGTCTGATATATAGAGTTTTTGTTTTAGTTGCTGGGATGTTGCGTGTCCTACTTAAATCAATACACTCATAACAACTGAATCATTACAAAACTTCTATTCAATCAAATAAACCTCACGTAGACAATAAGCCACACATTTGTTGTTGAACAAATTCAACACTCTCATTGAACTCCATACAAAAACTCCTCACTCCTCAGCCTCTCTCTTCCTCTCTGCCTTAGCTGAGGAGCGTGCCCCATGTCTTGGATGTACTTGGCTGAGTAAAAGGGAGAAACCATTTCTTGGCTGTAGTATAGATGGGGGTGTGAAGGGAGAAACCATTTATTGGCTGTATATGGGGGTGTGAAAGGCAGGTGAGGGGGGAGATGCCAGTGGCTGCTGCAGATATCATAATCTTTACAAGACAGAGATGATGCTGAAGGGCATTTGGAAACAACACTACAACACTGCATTGTAGAAAATATTGTAGTTGGCTATGAAATCAACAATGTTTCAGACAAATAAAAACCTTTACATAATGATTTAATTTACATAATTACCTTTTTTGCTAAATTAAATGATAATAAAATGAGTAATGTTGTTGCAATGAAACAACTCTGTGGAAAACACACTCTTAAACTGATCTCTTCATTTTGTTAAATTATAAAATGACAATAAAATGAGATGACAGTCCACAGACCAAACTTGTTACAATGACACAACCTGAAGAAACACAGGGTATACCATAGGAAATAGAAGGTCTAAATGAACTGGTTTTCTCACAAAGGCAGACTGCGCTATTCTGTGGCCTTTACCTGACAATGCGGTGCCACATCAGGCAGTGCCCCAGTCCCAGACAGAGGAAAAGGCAGGAAGAACTGTCACTGGATCCCTTATCATCCTCCACCTCATTGTGGGTGTCAGGACTCCTGCTCTTTTCATTTATCCCCCTCTTTTTTTATCTTCTTCTCTTCCCTCCCCACCTTTCATTTTTTTCTTGGTATTTAAGCAGTTTAGGCAACAGACCTAATCTTCAACCACCCAGCCAGCCCTAAGCCTCAAAGAATCACCCTGTCCGATATGGCAGCTAGGATGGAGGTGGAGGTGAGCTATCTGCTAACCTGCGACCGTGGGCCAGGGGTGATAATAATTTCCATCCCGCCGGGGGAAAATGGTTTTAATAACGTTGTAAAGGTAACTTTTGTATGCCTTATCACATGTGGCAGATGCATTGGAGGGGAGTGAGAGTGTGAGAGAGAGAGAGAGAGAGAGAGAGAGAGAGAGAGAGAGAGAGAGAGAGAGAGAGAGAGAGAGAGAGAGAGAGAGAGAGAGAAAAAAAAAAACATGAGAGAAAAGGAAGGAAAGAAATCAGCTGCCTGATAACATTCCCCTCCCCAAGGAAGGATGAGTCTGGAATTAAAAAGTGCTTTCTTCAGGAAAAGTTGAAGGGTTTAGGTTGGGTCGCTATTACTCCTCACCTCATCCCCCTCTTCCTCTCCTCCCTCTCCTCTCTCCTCCCTCACCCCCCTAGACAGCTGTTACCCCCTGGAAGGAGGATTTCTCGCTCATAAAGACAGCCCCCACTCCCACTCTCACCACAGGGAACACATTCCATTTTCATCTTGACCTTCGAGGCAGGTTTTTGTTTTCCTCATTCAACGCGGTTGTATCCCAAACCACACCCTATTTCCTTTATAGGGCACTAATTTAGACCAGGGTCCGTAGGGATCTGGTCAAAAGTAGTGCACTATATAGGGAATAGGGTCCCGTTTAGGACACATCCCTTGTCCCCTTCGGAATGTCTGGAGGATGACCACGATCCATCTGCATGGCAATGATATACGAGACACATGTCCATCTCATCTGCTTTTTCCCTTTCATGTTGTGAAGTTGCAATTTTATCCAGTCCCCAGATTGAAACACCAATCCCCCAATTTTCAAAGGCTTTTTCTTGGCAGGTTTACACTTGACCTATAGGAAAAGTCAGAGGTCCTGAGTGGAACGGAGTATTAACTGATGTTTTCATAGGGAGCGCTGCCCTTTGTCTATGGAGTTATGGGATGCTTTCATTTTAGAGTGGAGAGACCTGGACTCAGGCCGCATATTGGCCTTCGGGGGTATTGCTCTCTGGCCAAAACAATATGCCATCATCTCTTTGTTCTCTTGTTAAAGCTTTGTGTTTGCCCTCAAAGGTTGCTCATGTCTTTTGAAATACATATTTCATGCATTATGCCATTATACCTCATGACATGAAGGGAACTATTTAACATGATATTGTTCCCCTTTCAACCAATTATGTTTTGGAATATTCTAATGCAAACATGCGAACACATGGTCTACATGAGCTACCTAAATATTATCTATCTAAGTCCATGAAGAAGAGAGGTACAATTGTCACTGATGAGATTGCAATACAGAGCCAACAGGAGTCAGTCAGTGTACAGGTACTTTTGATTGACAGTGATTTCTCTTTAATGGGGTATGGAGCACATAACCAATCACTCTGCTACATGTGGTTATCAGCGACAGATGGACGAGCTGTCTGGGAAAACGTTGACAGTAAAAGTGCATCCCGAATGGCACCTTATTCCCTTTATAGTCCACTATCTTTGACCAGAGACCATAGATAGTGACCAGAGCCCACAAAAAAATAGCCCACTACATAGAAAATTGCGTGTAATTTGGGACGCAGCCTAAGTCTCGGTCCCCATCCACTCAGTCACCATAATGGCACTATACCAATCATCTTTAAAGTCACAATAATGACATCAAGGCAATCAGTCTTAAATGGAACATGGATTCTTCACCTGTATGAAGACAAAATCAAAAAGAGTAAGGGCTCGATTAAATCTGTAGCACTGAATATCAACATTACAGCGGGATTGAAATTTAAAGGCAATGTGACCGCGGTCATGGTAAATGCTGCGTATGTCGGCTCAATTGGAAATGACCTTTACATTTCACCGCTGAGCTTCAGCAATATGGATTGAATCCACTCCTACGTCTTTTTGTCTCAGCAACATCTGGGAAGGTGGAATAAAGAGAGGAGACCAAAAATAGGGTGATCTACTACCTCTATTGCAGCCAGACGGTGAAAGAGCGTATTTTCAGCAAACGGCTTTCTCCACCAAACGCACTTTGAAGTGTTTAGTGGTGTTTAACATTCCCATTACGCTGCAGGCTAGAGATAACTTAAGACACACATCTCTATCTCTCTAACTCTCTCTTCTCTTTCGCTCTTTCTCTCTCTCAGTGGCATTGAGACTGTTGCTATCTGCACCCTTAGAGTCCCAATTAATTTTCAGCCACCTGCTTGTCAACTCGTAAGTGTAAATTGTGCTGTTAGACGCCTAAAGGTATTATATCAGTGTCTCACTAAAGACAAACTAGGTTTGCGCATTAGGACTATTTTACGTTGCTCTCAGTTTGCTGCTGGCAGTAATTAAGTAAATAGTTATTTTTTTACAGGTCTTGTTCTGTACCTTCAACTGACATACTGTTTCTTTCATTAAACAAACCACATGTGCCCTCGCGCTTTTTATTCAACCAAAATGAGACGACGACAGTGGCAGCAAAAGGCAGTCTATTACACACCTGCAGTCTATTACACACCTGCAGTCTATTACACACCTGCAGTGGGAAACCTGCCTTGCACTGATGTGCAAACCAAGTCAATCACAGACAGAAATATTTCACTGCACAATTTCACATAGCGATGTACTGTGAAATAATACAACTGCTTTTAACCTTGACGATCAAAGAAAGATGTGACTAACTCCTGGCTAACTGAAAAGATGAAAACAGACAATAACATTATGCTAGCTAGAAAGAATCATTATTGAGCATTTGTCAACAATATTGGGTTATTTGGGTTTTTCACCCAAGCTGAATGCAAATGGCTGATAGTGGAATGATGTTTGTTTTCACAAAACAACGGTTTTGCCTTAGGCTGTGTGTCCATGGCATTACAATATAAACAGAGTTGTGTAGTAGTTCATGGGAGTGGGTGGAGTGAAGCAAGGGTTTGTAAGGTGTTCCTTAGGTCAAACAGACGGGAAAATGTGTGTTTAAAATCACACTTTAACACTTCCATACTTAGAGTGGATGATATTCTGATGATACTCTTTAAAGGTTTTTCTTTTCACAGAATCGTTTCTTTGAAGTGTCAAAATCAGTTGTCAATTTAACATGAGAGGGTGGATATTGAATCCATAGAACACCAAGGTCTTAGGAGAACTCAGAAATTCAGAGATTTACACAGTATTGAGATATACGCAGCACACTGCAGAAAGTGACTGATGCCAGAGCGCAAACTGCCAACGCCTCAGACTCTCTTAGTCTATCCTGACCTGACTCAGTGGATGTGATGATACGCGTAGGTAGATGAAATGATTTTAAATCATAAGAATATTTCCTCTTTCCCTCTTCTCGTTGAGAGACTCTGGAGACAGCAGGCCCAAACCAGCCAGCGTCTCTTCAGCATCTCAGAGCATCTCAGATTGTGTGTCCCAATAGGACCCTATTCCCAATGTAGGAATAGAGCCCTTTGGGCCCTGGTCAAAATGTGTTCACTACATAGCATTTTGCTACACCCGGAATAACATCTGTTAAATATGTGTATGTGACCAATACATTTGATTTGAGGTATTATTGTGTTATTTAGGACAGTCAGGCAGCCCTCCACTCCAGGCCCAGGGTGTTTTTGACACAGACACCAGCCACGCGTGAACATGTAATTACTTTCATAATGTATAACTGCAGGGAGGAGAAATCATTCACACTTCCATAACTACAGCATGCAGCTCCTCCTCTCCTCATACTATGTAGTAAATCAGGGGTTCTCAAACTTTGCAGGGTTGGGGACCCCTTTTGTGATAGCAAATTCATCAGGGACCCCCTCATAAAATGGGAGGCAGGTAGCCTAGCGGTTAAAAGCGTTGGGCCAGTAACCAAAAGGTCACTGGTTCAAATCCCCGAGCCAGCATGTGGCAAAATTTGCCGTTCTGCCCTTGAGCAAGGCAGTTAAGCCCAACAACAACTGCTCCCCAGGTGCTGATGACATCGATTAAGTCAGCCCCCTGCACCTCTCTGATTCGGTTGGGTTAAATGTAGAAGACACATTTCGGGTTGAATGCATTAAGTTGTACAACTGATTAGATACCCCCTTTTCCCATAATCAGAACACAACTCAAGTGAGAGAAAAATAGCATACAGGTGCATGGTCGGATGAAACAAGTTTCAGGCCCTGGGACAGAACATTTTAAAGTCCCGCCTCTTGGCATCGAAGAGAACATTTACCAGTTTTCAAGCTAATTTCCTGCAATTCAACAGATTTTGTCATGTTGCACAGATGTTTTGTTGTTGCAGCTTTAAATCTAATATCCTGCATTTCTATAAAAAAAATACACGAGGCAGAGAGAAAACGTTCCACACAGTAAACTTTATGAAATGCTGTGCCATTAAGTAGAATTTAAATTGTACAGCCTTTTAACTTGCAGCCATGGGCATTCTCGAATGTCTTAATTATAGGCTACCCTGACTTTCTCTGTTTCCGATTTCTATCATGTTAAATATTCGGCACTATCAGTATCAACCGTCAGTAGGCCTAATAACTACACGTATTCAACTGCCAATTTACTGTTAGTTCCCTTCAGTTGGTATAGCCTACATTATCATTCCATTCAATTACATTGTTTTGTGTACATTCATTTGCTTCCTCTGTAAACGCCATCATGGCCGTGTGGTTGTTGCTGAGGATCAGTAGTAACAACAGTTGATAATATATATATAAAGACATATAGGCCAATTAAATCGTTATGGAGCAGAGCGCAGACCAACAATTTAAATCTGACGCAATACTTGGCTGTGTCATCACAGTTCCATGGTTAGTGCAGGCAATAGACCAGAGTATAGCCTACCAGTGTACACTATTCTCCCGATTATAATTCTATGTGCACTAATCTTCCAACATAACCATGGGTTAAATAACTGAATTTAGCCATTTTCAGAATGAATCAAACCATTGTTTTCCTGCGCAAAGGCTCTTCAAACCTGTTTCATAAATACTTACCTCACCCTAAATAATGTACAAGATCAGAGTATTTTTAAACCTTTCAACTGTTGCTGAAACGGAGATGAATATGCATATATTTAAATGGCTTTCTTTCATTGCTCCCTAATATTCTGAACCCGTTCTCTCTATGTATTCTATTGAGTCTGTCGACTAAATTCTAATTAAAGGTACACCGTATTTAAAGGGATGGCTTAAGATAAATGTACTGAAAAGACTATTGGATGAAAACTAAACGAGAAAATATATTGACTAGCAAGTGGGAGGGTTTAATAAGCAGTAGAATTATATTTTTTCAGCGGGTACAAGGGAACCACGCCTGCATAGCCCTTAACGCTTTTTCACCACAAAAGGGCTTTATTACAGACAGAAATACTCATCAGCCTCATCCACTGTTCGGGTGGCTGGTCTCAAACGATCACACAGGTGAAGGAGCTGGATGTGGAGCTCCTGGGCTGACGTGGTTACATGTGGTCTGTGGTTGTGAGGCCGGTTGAACGTACTGCCAAATTCTCTAAAACGATGTTGGAGGCAGCTTATGGTAAAGAAATGCACATTCAATTATCTGGCAACAGCTCTTGTGGACATTCCTGCAGTCAAATGCTAATTGCTTAGACATCTTTGGCATTATGTTGTGTGACAAAACTGCACATTTTAGAGTGGCCTTTCATTGTACCATTTTTTGAGAAATTAGCTTTTTGTGCATCTGGAACATTTTTGACATCTTTTATTACAGCTCATGGAACATGGTACCAACACTTTGCATGTTGCTATATATGTTTTTGTTCAGTATATTTTGAGATCTGGCAGCGGAGCCCATGCAATACCTCCCACTTGAAGAACCTTTGGGTAAATCATGAAGCTGGAGGGTTTCTTTAGGTGTGGCTAGTTTAAACTAGACCCTGGTTTCGTTCCAAACAGCACCATGGTCCCTATGAAGTGCACTATTAAGTGCTGCACTACACAGGGAATAGGGTAACATTTAAGACATAGCTACTGCCTTGGTTATTTACTTCATCAGCAGAACCTGCCAATCATTCCTGGCCTTGTTCCCATTCCCAACTCCATTTCCATCACTTCTCCATCCACACAGTGGTCCAAAGAGGGGAACTGTCTCTCTCTACAACAAGGCTTTACTCAGTCTTCCCTCCCTTAGAAGACTGTTTTCAGGGCTTGATTAATCTTCTCCTCTTGATAAGCCATACTGCTTACTGTTTCCCCTTAACTCCCACCGTTTGGATAACCCCCCAGCAGTTTCCAAAACCCATCTCCCTAATCTCTCTGCCTGTCTCTCTCTGTGGCAGTTTGATGGTGCTGTGCTGAAACAGACCCAGAACTCAGCAGCAGCAGGATGCTCAGCAGCTAGCCCTAAGTCCTCCACGCCTCTTTGTCCAGACAAAGTAAAGCTCAGCATCAGCGGTGGCAGAAAAGTTTCCCCCTGCAGTCTTTACAGTCTCTCTCTCCCGATCTTGTTCTGTCAAGCTCTCTCTCTCTCGATCTCTCCGTCTCTCTCTTGCTCTCTTCTCTCTCTGCTGTAGGTTTTCTCATGGATACTGTGCTCATCACAGCTTCAGGGGAGTGCAGCCTGAGGCCCGGATCGGACACATTACATCCCATCACCGGTCACTAATCCCCAACAATCCTGTGGTGGAATGAAGGTGGAAATAGTACGCGCTCAGCCCGTTTCCAGGCAAATCCTCCCTCCTGATGTGTCTGTCTGTCTTTCCAGTCTCTCTGTCTGCTGATGGAAAGTGTATTGTGAAGTAATGGAGAATATCAGGTTGAGTGACAGGGCACACATCCGCTTATCACTCTAAATTTAACCTGGCTTTGAATTTTTACACACCCGCAGGATGCGGTGTGACACATACAGTATCTCTCTTTGGGTGTCTGGCTCTGCTTCATATAATTAGATTTTGTGGAAACTGTAACATATGCAGATAGATATCTGCCATCCAAGTTGAAAATGACAGGAGAATTGTGTAGAATTGTGTAGCTAAAAGGTTTTTTGATCCAACGATCCGTACATTTTTCTTCACAATGTACGAGGGGCTTTATGTTGATGATCCTACCTAAGAGATTCCACCCCATCAATAAATCACATAGCATTAACATAAAAATAACATAGAATATCAAAATTGTTCCACTGCAGTTTCACAGTGTGCCGCGCCTAATCTTTTAGAATCAACATTTCTATGTATATTGATTTCAATATGTCCCCTGCTGCATAAAATGAGACAAATATACTTCATCACTGAAACATTTGGATTCTATCAACCCAATAGTGAAATTTGTTCTTGACATAAGGTGACAAATATATATATACTGTATATATATATACAGTTGAAGTCAGAAGTTTACATACACCTTAGCCAAATACATTTAACTCCGTTTTTCAGAATTCCTGACATTTAATCCTAGTAAAAAATTCCCTGTTTTATGTCAGTTAGGATCACTTTATTTTAAGAATGTGAATTGTCAGAATAATAGTAGAGAGAATTAATTATTTCAGCTTTTACTTCTTTCATCACATTCCCAGTGGGTCAGAAGTTTACATACACTCAGTTAGTATTTAGTAGCATTGCCTTTAAATTGTTTAACTTGGGTCAAATGTTTCGGGTAGCCTTCCACAAGCTTCCCACAATAAGTTGGGTGAATTTTGGCCCATTCCTCCTGACAGAGCTGGTGTAACTGAGTCAGGTTTGTAGGCCTCCTTGCTCGCACATGCTTTTTCAGTTCTGCCAACACATTTTTTATAGGATTGAGGTCAGGGCTTTGTGATGGCCACTCCAATACCTTGACTTTGTTGTCCTTAAGCCATTTTGCCACAACTTTGGAAGTATGCTTGGGGTCATTGTTCATTTGGAAGACCCATTTGTGACCAAGCTTGAACTTCCTGACTGATGTCTTGAGATGTTACTTCAATATATCCACATAATATTGCTACCTCATGATGCCATCTATTTTGTGAAGTGCACCAGTCCCTCCTGCAGCAAAGCACACCCATAACATGATGCTGCCACCCCCGTGCTTCACGGTTGGGAGGGTATTCTTCAGCTTGCAAGCATCCCCCTTTTTCCTCCAAACATAACAATGGTCATTATGGCCAAACAGTTATATATCTGTTTCATCAGACCAGAGAACATTTCTCCAAGAAGTACAATCTTTGTCCCCATGTGCAGTTGCAAACCGTAGTCTGGCTTTTTTGGGCGGTTTTGGAGCAGTGGCTTCTTCCTTGCTGAGTGGCCTTTCAGGTTATGTCGATATAGGACTCGTTTTACTGTGGATATAGATACTTTTGTACCTGTTTCCTCCAGCATCTTCACAAGGTCCTTTGTTGTTGTTCTGGGATTGATTTGCACTTTTCGCACCAAAGTGCCTTCATCTCTAGGAGACAGAACGCGTCTCCTTCCTGAGCGGTATGACGGCTGTGTGGTCCCATGGTGTTTATACTTGCATACTATTGTTTGTACAGCTGAACGTGGTACCTTCAGGCGTTTGGAAATTGCTCCCAAGGATGAACCAGACTTGTGGAGGTCTACAATTTTTTATCTGAGGCCTTGGCTGATTTCTTTTGATTTTCCCATGATGTCAAGCAAAGAGGCACTGAGTTTGAAGGTAGGCCTTGAAATACATCCACAGGTACACCTCCAATTGACTCAAATGAGGTCAATTAGCCTATCAGAAGCTTCTAAAGCCATGACATCCTTTTCTGGAATTTTCCAACCTGTTTAAAGGCACAGTCAACTTAGTGTATGTAAACTTCTGATTGTGATACAGTGAATTACAGTATAAGTGGAATAATCTGTCTGTAAACAATTGTTGGAAACATTACTTGTGTCATGCACAAAGTAGATGTCCTAACCGACTTGCCAAAACCATAGTTTGTTAACAAGAAATTTGTGGAGTGGTTGAAAACCGAGTTTTAATGACTCCAACCTAAGTGTATGTAAACTTCCGACTTCAACTGTATATTTAAAACATGGTAAAAAAAATCATGTTCCGTGACAGTAAAAAGACAAGACTTGTTTGTGCCGTGCATGGATTAAATTATATCCACAGATTGACAGCGTGAAATAAAAACATTGTGCTTTGGTTAAAATCTATTAGCAGATATTTGTAAATGTCAGTCAGTGTAGACACTAGAAAGGCAGTTATTCAGTGTGGAGCTGGTGCTGCCAACCAGAGTCTCAGTGGACTCTATGTGCGTCCCAAATGGCAACCTTTTCCCGTTATTGTGCATTACTTTTGACCAGGGCCAAATGGGTTAGCTGGTTCGGGTCCCCGATTTGACTTGGCGGGAGATCTGTCGACGTGCCCTTGGGCGGGGCACTTGGCCCTGGTTGCTCCTGGGGGTCGCTCTGGATGGGAGTATCTGCCAGATGACTGAATGTCATGTAAATGTTGAGCAGCTTCACTCGGGGTAGATTGTATGTTTTAAAATAAAAATAAAAACATTTGTAATGTTTAAAAAAGGAAATAGGGTCCCATTTGGGACAGAGCCTATGACAGACCTATGTTCCCCACACTTGGCCTGGAACGAAATGCTGGACGCCTAGGGGCGATACTGTATGTGCCAAAGAACCTGTTTCTAAATACCACACCACTTTCACATGCAGCATGCCCTGGAGCCAAGGGGAGTTTTGGGCCGGGCCATGCAGCACTAATAAAGCTCAGCAGTTCCTCTAATGTGAGACAGTCTGCACCGTTCCACTGCTTTCATGCTGTAAACATGTAATAATATCATATTCACCACCAATGACAATAACAACATTACACTATGCAAGTATCATTCCCACACAGGTGAGGTGAACTGATTATGGTTCTGCTCCAACATCCATACTAGCATACTACCTACAATGAAACAATGTATTAGGCATGCATTCTAAATCATTTTCTCGCTCAATTTCCGCCTTAAAGAAGATTTGCCTGATTTTCACCACTCCCCCCATATTGCTCTTTGGTCCAAGTTTAGAGTGGTCTGGGCCTAATGCTAACTACAGTGTGACAGCTTTCTCCCGTCTCTTCCTCCTCAAGCTCTCCACTTCCATTAGCACCAGGGGACCCTGACTACAGCCCTACCCAGGGGTCAGGGCCCCTCACTGCAGCTGTAATTCAGCAGACTGAGCCTGAACACTGGAGAACCAGCAGACATCACACTCACCTAATGAATTGTCATCCAATTTAATACCAAATTACACTAAGGTGAAACCTAATAAACGAATCCGTCAAACATTAACCTAATAAGGACCCTTTCGCTCTCTGTCTCTATCCACCCCCCCCCCCACCCCCCCTCTGTGCGCTTCCTTTTAAATGTATAACCCCCATTACGCTGAACTCATTCACAATGTCTTACCATAGAGGACACTGGGACTCTTTATCATGTTCTTATTTGATTCATATTCTTAAGATCCTTGGTGAAGGCTGGTGTAATTCCCTAATTGAATGTATGTAACTGTCTCATCAAAACAGAATCAGTCAGTAATATGGCTCTGCTTCGACCCCCACCACGTCAGCACTCTGACGCTGCCCAGACTAACTGCTCTACTTTGCCCTGCTAGTTCCATTAGCCCTTTCTTATCCTCCTGAATGGCTGCATCTGAAATAGCACCCTATTCCTAATGGGCTCTGGTCAAAATTAGTGAACATTAAAGGAAATATTGTACCATTTCGGACGCATACAGTGCATTTAGAAAGTATTCAGACCCCTTGACTTTTTCAAAATGTTACGTTACAACCTTATAAAAAAATTGCTAAAATAAAACATTTTCCTCATCAATCTACACACAATACCTCATAATGACGAAGCAAAAACAGGTGTTTAGATATGTTAGCAAATGCATTAAATAAAAAACTAAAATACCTTATTTGCATAAGTATTCAGACCCTTTGCTATGAAACTCGAAATTGAGCTCCTCCCTTAGATGTTTCTACAACTTTATTGGAGTCCACCTGTGGTAAATTCAATTGATTCGACATGATTTGGAAAAGCACACACCTGTCTATGTAAGGTCCCACAGTTGACAGTGCATGTCAGAGCAAAAACCAAACCATGAGGTCGAAGGAATCCATAGAGCTCAGAGACAGGATTGTGTCGAGGCACAGATCTGGGGAAGAGTACCAAAACATTTTTGTAGTGGCCTCCGTCAATCTTAAATGGAAGAAGTTCGGAACCACCAAGACTCTTCCCAGGGCTGACCACCCAGTAAACTGAGCAATTGGGGGAGAAGGGCCTTGGTCATGGAGGTGACCAAGAACCCGATGGTCACTCTGACAGAGCTCCAGAGTTCCTCTGTGGAGATGGGAGAACCTTCCAGAAGGACAACCATCTCTGCAGCACTCAACTAATCAGGCCTTTATGGTTGAGTGGCCAGACGGAAGCCACTCCTCAGTAAAAGGCACATGACAGCCCGTTTGGAGTTTGCCAAAAGTCACCTAAAGACTCTCAGGCCATGAGAAACAAGATTCTCTGGTCTGATGAAACCAACATTGAACTCTTTGGCCTGAATGCCAAGAGTCACATCTGGAGGAAAACTAGCACCATCCCTACGGTGAACCATGGTGGTGGCAGCATACACAGCCAAGACGATGCAGGAGGGGCTTCGGGACAACTCTCTGTATGTCCTTGAGTGGCCCAGCCAGAGCCTGGACTTGAACCCGATCAAACATCTCTCGAGAGACCTGAAAATAGCTCTGCAGCGATGCTCCCCTTCCAATCTGAGAGAGTTTGAGAGGATCCGGAGAGAAGAATGGAAGATACTCCCCAAATACAAGTGTGCCAAGCTTGTAGCGTCATACCCAAGAAGACTTGAGGCTGTAATCGCTGCAAAAGGTGCTTCAACAAAGTACTCAGTAAAGGGTCTGAATACTTATGTAAATGTGATATCATTTTTTTTATATACATTTGCAAATCAATTGTTTGTCTTTTAGCCTGCTCATAGCTGCCACAGGCAGGGATATTACTCTATCATAAGATAAATTGAATACTTTTCAAATGATCAATTACTTATTTCGCAGTTGTTCATCAAGTTTCCGGTATGATGAATATCTATCAAGCATCCAAGATTGTTTGTTAAAAAAACAATAACAAAATAAATATTTTTCATTGTACAGAAAAGCCATTGTCAGACACATTTGTGCCACTTGAAAAATGAATTTCCATGTGTCCATTGAGGGCAGATGATTAACACAGAAAGAGAGAGAGAGAAGCAGAATGATATGACACACTATCACTCTGTTTTTTGTTTCCCCTCTCTCCCATACATACACTATATACTGTATACAAAAGTATGTGGACACCCCTTCAAATTAGTGGATTCAGCTATTTCAACTACACCCGTTGCTGACAGGTGTATAAAATCGAGCACACAGACATGCAATCTCCATAGACAAACATTGGCAGTAGAATGGCCTTACTGAAGAGCTCAACATGGCACTGTAATAGGATGCCACCTTTCCAACAAGTCAGTTCGTCAGATTTATGCCCTGCTAGAGCTGCCCCGCTCAACTGTAAGTGCTGTTATTGTGAAGTGGAAACGTCTAGGAGCAACAACGGCTCAGCCGCGAAGTGGTAGCCTACAAAGGCTCAAAGAACGGGACCGAGTGCTGAACCGCATAAAAATCGCAATAGTGCAACTCTCACTACCGACTTCCAAACTGTCTCTGGAAGCAACGTCAGCACAATAACTGTTTGTCGGGAGCTTCATGAAGTGGGTTTCCATGGCCGAGCAGCCGCACACAAGCCTAAAATCACCATGCGCAATGCAAGCGTCGGCTGGAGCGGTGTAAAGCTCGCCACCATTGGACTCTGGAGCAGTGGAAGCTCGTTCTCTGGAGTGATGAATGACGCTTTTCCATCTGGCAGTCCGATGGGCTAATCTGGGTTTGGCGGATGCCAGGAGGATGCTACCTGCCCCAATGCATAGAGGCTACTGTAATGTTTGGTGGAGGAGGATTAATGGTCTGGGGTAGTTTTTCATGGTTCGGGCTAGGCCCCTTAGTTCCAGTGAAGGGAAATCTTAACGCTAAAGCACACAAAGACATTCTAGACAGTTCTGTGCTTCCAACTTTGTGGCAACAGTTTGGGGAAGGCCCTTTCCTGTTTCAGCATGACAATGTTCCCGTGCACAAAGCGAGGTCCAAACATAAATGGTTTGTCGAGATCAATGTGGAAGAACTTGACTTCCCTGCACAGAGCCCTGACGTCAACCCCATCGAACACCTTTGGGATGAATTGGAACACCGACTGCGAGACAGGCCTAATTGCCCAACATTGGTGCCCGATCTCACTAATGCTCTTGTGGCTGAATGGAAGCAAGTCCCTGCAGAAATGTTAAAACATCTAGTAGAAAGCCTTCCCAGAAGATTGGAGGCTGTTATAGCAGCAAAGGGGAGACCAGCTCAAAATTGATGCCCATGATTTTGGAATGAGATGTTCGACTAGCAGGTGTCCACATACTTTTGGTCATGTAGTGTATGTCCCAGTTTTAAAGGCAATCATCTAGCATTTCCCACCTCAGAACACTATCAGAAAACATAATGTTTTTGAAGGCACTGATCTGGAATCAGAGATACATTTGAGTCATATTTCCTGGTAAGGTAAACCATCATGAGAATGCTGTTCATTGACTACAGCTCAGCGTTCAACACCATAGTGCCCTCCAAACTCATCACTAAGCTAACGACCCTGGGACTGAACGCCTCTCTTTGCACCTGGATCCTGGACTTCCTGATGGTGAGCCCCCATGTGGTTAGGGTAGGCAACAACACTTCCGCCACGCTGACCCTCAACACACTTACCCCTCAAAGGGTGCGTGCTTAGTCCCCTCCTGTAATCCCTTGTTCACCCACGACTGCGTTGCCACGCCTTATTCAAACACCATCATTAAGTTTGCTGACGACACAACAGTGGTAGGCCTGATCACCAACAATGATGAGACCACCTATAGAAAGAGCCTATGGGGAGGAGTTCAGAGACCTGGCACTGCGCTGCCAAGACAACAACCTCTACTTCGACGTCATCAAGACAAACGAGCTGATTGTGGACAACAGGAAACGGAGGACCGAGCATGCCAACATTAACATCGACAGGGCTGTAGTGGAGCGGGTAGAGATCTTCTGTTCCTCGGTGTCCATCTCACTAAGGACCACGGTCCAAACACACCAACACAGTCGTGAAGAGGGCACGACAACTCCTCTTCCACCCTCAGGAGGCTGAAAAGATTTGTCATGGGCCCTCAGCTCCTCAAAAAGTTCTACAGCTGCACCATTGAGAGCATCGACTGGTTGCATCACCACTTTGTATGGCATCTGCTTGGCATCCGACCGCAAGGTGATACAGAGGGTAGCGCGTACAGCCCAGTACATCACTGGGGCTGAGATCCCTGCCGTCCAGGACTGCTATCTTTAACAGCGACAGTTTGTATCAATGTGATATGTTTAACAGTGAAAGTGTGTATCAGTATGTATCTTTAACAGTGACAGTGTGTGTCTTAAACAGTGACAGTGTTTATCAGTGTGTAGATTAAACAGTGACAGTGTGTATCAGAGTGAATCTTTAACAGTGACAGTGTGTATCAGTGTGTATCTTTAACAGTGACAGTGTGTATCAGAGTGTATCAGCGTGTATGTTTAATAGTGACAGTGTGTATCAGTGTGTATCAACGTGTATCTTTAACAGTGACAGTGTGTATCAGTGTGTATCTTTAACAGTGACAGTGTATATCAGTGTGTATCTTTAATAGTGAAAGTGTGTATCAGTGTGTATATTTAACAGTGACAGTGTATATCACTATATATCTTTAACAGTTATTGTGTGTATCAGTGTGTATGTTTAACAGTGACAGTGTGTATCTTTAACAGTGACAGTATGTATCAATATGTATCTTGAACAGTGACAATTTGTATCAGTGTGTATCAGTGTGTGTCTTTAACAGTGACAGTGTGTATCAGTGTGTATCAGTGTGTATCTTTAAAAGTGACCGTGTGTATCAGTGTGGATCTTTAACAGTGACAGTGTGTATCAGTGTGTATCTTTAACAGTGACAGTGTGTATCAGTGTGTATCTTTAAAAGTGACAGTGTGTATCAGAGTGTATCTTTAAAAGTGACAGTGTGTATCTTTAACAGTGACAGTGTGTATCAGTGTGTATCTTTAACAATGACTGTGTGTATCAGTGTGGATCTTTAACAGTGACAGTGTGTATCAGTGTGTATCTTTAACAGTGACTGTGTGTATCAGTGTGTATCTTTAACAGTGACTGTGTGTATCAGTGTGTATATTTAACAGTGACTGTGTGTATCAGTGTGTATCTTTAACAGTGACAGTGTGTATCAGTGTGTATCTTTAACAGTGACTGTGTGTATCAGTGTGTATCTTTAACAATGACAGTGTGTATCAGTGTGTATATTTAACATACAGTGTGTATCAGTGTGGATCTTTAACAGTGACAGTGTGTATCAGTGTGTATCTTTAACAGTGACTGTGTGTATCAGTGTGTATATTTAACAATGACTGTGTGTATCAGTGTGTATCTTTAACAGTGACAGTGTGTATCAGTGTGTATCTTTAACAGTGACTGTGTGTATCAGTGTGTATCTTTAACAGTGACTGTGTGTATCAGTGTGTATATTTAACAGTGACTGTGTGTATCAGTGTGTATCTTTAACAGTGACTGTGTGTATCAGTGTGTATATTTAACATACAGTGTGTATCAGAGTGTATCTTTAACAGTGACAGTGTGTATCAGTGTGTATATTTAACAGCGACTGTGTGTATCAGTGTGTATCTTTAACAGTGACAGTGTGTATCAGTGTGTATCTTTAACAGTGACTGTGTGTATCAGTGTGTATCTTTAACAATGACAGTGTGTATCAGTGTGTATATTTAACATACAGTGTGTATCAGTGTGGATCTTTAACAGTGACAGTGTGTATCAGTGTGTATCTTTAACAGTGACTGTGTGTATCAGTGTGTATCTTTAACAATGACAGTGTGTATCAGTGTGTATATTTAACATACAGTGTGTATCATTGTTTATCTAACAGTGACAGTGTGTATCAGTTTGTATCTTTAACAGTATCAGTGTTTATCGGTGTGTCTCTTTAACAGTGACAGTGTGTATCAGTGTGTATCTTTAACAGTATCAGTGTGTATCAGTGTGTATCTTTAACAGTATCAGTGTGTAACAGTGTGCATCTTTAACAGTGACAGTGTTTTGTTGTTGTTTGAGGGAAGAGATAATAGGAGAGTCATCTCTCTCACAGCTAAACGGGGCCAGCCAGGTCCTGTAAATAAACAGACAAATGAAGATTAATCACAATGCGGAGATGGCGTTCCCAGTTTAATAATCAGTATTGATTACTGTCACCTTACGTCTGTAGGAACAGCTGCTGGGGAGGGGGTTGGGGGGTTTGTCTCAGAGGAACGGTCAACGTGAAGCTCTCTCTCCTCTCTCACATACTATTCTGCTCTGTTGTATTCACTTTGAATAAATTACACTTTCCAAACCCCTTTGTTTTCCTAGGCTGTCTGAGTGACAGATAGCATTAGTCTTGGGGGCTGTTGCTGTGCTGATGAAGAAAAATAAAATTGTGAGCAGTTGTGTGAGCAGTTTTGATTACAGTGCCTTCAGAAAGTATATATACCCCTTGACTTGTTGTGTTACAGCCTGAATTCAAAATGGATTAAATTGTTAGTTTTGGGCAGCGATTACAGCCTCGAGTCTTCTTGGGTATGACGCTAAGTTTGGCGCACCTGTATTTGGGGAGTTTCTCCCATTCTTCTCCGCAGATTCTCTCATGCTCTGTCAGGTTGGATGTGGAGTGTCGCTGCACAGCTATTTTCAGGTTTCTCCAGAGATGTTCGATCGTGTTCAAGTCCAGGCTCTGGATGGGCCACTCAAGGACATTCAGAGTCTTGGCTGTGTGCTTAGGGACGTTGTGCTGTTGGAAAGTGAACCTTTGCCCCGCTCTGAAGAAGATTTTCAACAAGGATCTCTCTGTACTTTGCTCCATTCATCTTTCCCTCGATCCTGACTAGTCTCCCAGTCCCTGCCACTGAAAATTATCCCCACACCATGATACTGCCACCACCATGCTTCACTGTAGGGATGGTGCCAGGTTTCTTCCAGACATGACACTTGGCATTCAGGCCAAAGTGTTAAATCTTGGTTTCATTTGACCAAATAATAGTGTTTCTCTTGTCAGAGTCCTTTCGGTGCCTTTTAAAAAACTCTAAGCGGGCTGTCATGTGCCTTTTACTGAGGAGTGGCTACAGTCTGGTCACGCTACCATAAAGCCTGATTGGTGGAGTGCTGCAGAGATGGTTGTCCTTCTGGAACGTTCTCCCATCATCACAAAGGAACTCTGGAGCTCTGTCAGAGTGACCATCAGGTTCTTGGTCACCTCCCTGACGAAGGCCCTTCTCCCCTGATTGCTCAGTTTGGCTGGGCGGCCAGCTCTAGGAAGGGTCTTGGTGGATCCGAACTTCTTCCATTTAAGAATTATGGAGGCCACTGTGTTCTTGGGGACCTTCAATGCTGCAGAAATGTTTTAGTACCCTTCCCCACATCTGTGCCCCAACACAATCCTGTCTCCGAGCTCTACGGACAATTCCTTCAACCTCATGGCTTAGTTTTTGCTCTGCCATGCACTGTCAACTGTGGAACCTTATATAGACAGGTGTGTGCCTTTCCAAATCATTTCCAATCAATTGAATTTACCACAGATGGACTCCAATCAAGTTGTAGAAACATCTCAAGGATGATCAATGGAAACAGGGTGCAGATGAGCTCAATTTCGAGTCTCATAGCAAAGGGTCTGAGTACTTACAGTTGAAGTTTACATACACTTAGGTTGTAGTCATTAAAACTCATTTTTCAACCAATCCACAAATTTCTTGTTAACAAACTATAGGTTTGGCAAGTCGGTTAGGACATCTACTTTGTGCATGACACAAGTAATTTTTACAACAATTGTTTACAGACAGATTATTTCACTTATAATTCACTGTATCACAATTCCAATGGGTCAGAAGTTTACATACACTAAGTTGACTGTGCCTTTGAACAGCTTGGAAAATTCCAGAAAATGATGTCATGGTTTTAGAAGCTTCGGATAGGCTAATTGACATCATTTGAGTCACCTGTGGATGTATTTCAAGGCCTACCTTCAAACTCAGTGCCTCCTTGCTTGACATCATGGGAAAATCAAAAGAAATCAGCTAAGATTGTAGACCTCCACAAGTCTGGTTCATCCTTGGGAGCCATTTCCATACGTCTGAAGGTACCACGTTTATCTGTACAAACAATAGTTCGCAATTATAAACACCATGGGACCACACAGCCGTCATACCGTTCAGGAAGGAGACGCATTCTGTCTCCTAGAGATGAACGTACTTTGGTGCGAAAAGTGCAAATCAATCCCAGAACAACAGCAAAGGACCTTGTGAAGATGCTGGAGGAAACAGGTACAAAAGTATCTATATCCACAGTAAAACGAGTCCTATATCGACATAACCTGAAAGGCCGCTCAGCAAGGAAGAAGCCACTGCTCCAAATCCACCATAAAAAAGCCAGACTACGGTTTGCAACTGCACATGGGGACAAAGATTGCACTTTTTGGAGAACTGTCCTCCGGTCTGATGAAACAAAAATAGAACTGTTTGGCCATAGTGACCATTGTTATGTTTGGAGGAAAAAGGGGGACGCTTGCAAGCCGAAGAATACCATCCCAACCGTGAAGCACGGGGGTGGCAGCATCATGTTGTGGGGGTGCTTCGCTACAGGAGGGACTGGTGCACTTCACAAAATAGATGGCATCATGAGGTAGGAAATTTATGTGGATATATTGAAGCAACATCTCAAGACATCAGTCAGGAAGGTAAAGCTTGGTCACAAATGGGTCTTCCAAATGGACAGTGCCCCCAAGCATACTTCCAAAGTTGTGGCAAAATGGCTTAAGGACAACAAAGTCAAGGTATTGGAGTGGCCATCACAAAGCCCTGACCTCAATCCCATAGAGAATGTGTGGGCAGAACTGAACAAGTGTGTGCGAGCAAGGAGGCCTACAAACCTGACTTAGTTACACCAGCTCTGTCAAGAGGAATGGGCCAAAATTCACCCAACTTAGTGTGGGAAGCTTGTGGAAGGCTACCCGAAACATTTGACCCAAGTACAACATGTTGAAGGCAATGCTAACACTACACTAATTGAGTGTATGTAAACTTCTGACCCACTTGGAATGTGATGAAAGAAATAAAAGCTGAAATAAATAATTTTCTCTACTATTATTCTGACATTTCACATTCTTAAAATAAAGTGCTGATCCTAACTGACCTAAGAGAGGGAAAACTGAGTTTAAATGTATTTGGCTAAGGGGTATGTAAACTTCCGACTTCAACTGTATGTAAATAAGGTATTTCTGTTTTGATTTTTTATACATTGGCAAACATTTATAAAAACCTGTTTTTGCTTTGTCATTATGGGGTATTGTGTTTAGATTGATGGGGAAAAATATAATTGAATCCATTTTAGAATAAGGCTGCAACGTAACAAAATGTGGAAAAAGGGAAGAAGAATGCACTGTAGGTTAGTAATGTGGAGTAACTACAATCAGCCATTAAACTCTGCAACAATTTTAAAGTCACCATTGGCATCATGGTGAAATCCCTGAGTGGTTTCCTTCCTCTCCGACAACTGAGTTAGGAAGGATACCTGTATCTTTGTAGTGACTGTGTGTTTTGATATACCATCCAAAGTGTAATTAATAACTTCACCATGGGATATTTTTTTGTTTTACCCATCTACCAATATGTGCCCTTCTTTGCGTGGCATTGGATAAGCTCCCTGGTCTTTGTGGTTGAATCTGTGTTTGAAATTCACTGCTCGACTGAAGGACCTTACAGATAATTGTATGTGTGGGGTACAGAGATTAAGTAGTCATTCAAAAATCCTGTTAAACACTTTTATTGCACACATAGATTCCCTGCAACTTATGTGACTTGTTAAGCAAATGTTTACTCAACTTATTTAGGCTTGCCATAATGAAGGGGTTGAATACTTATTGACATTTCAGCTTTTCATTTTTTGTTAATTTGTAAAAATCTAAAAAATCTAATTCCACTTTGACATTATGGGGTATTGTGTGTAGGCCAGTGACAAAACGTGGAAAAAGTCAAGGGATGTGAATACTTTCTGAAGGCACTGTATGTGTGTGAGAGGAGAGCGAGAAGGATTTACCCACTAGTACACCACATGTGTTGGTTAAATGAACCACATAACCACACCGAGGGGAATTGAACTTCGCTCCAACACAAGAACATCACAGTGTTGAACAGAGCTTAAGAACACGGAAACAAAGACTTAAATCATAATTGACCTCTGACCTGTATTGTGGTGTGCTGCAGAGGGTATTAGGCTCAGAGGGGCTTTTGGGTAATGGGAAATGAACAGCTCTGGGGGTTAGTCTGAATGAGAACATGGAGTCTATGACCTCTAGGTTCCCCTCTCTCTGTCTCTTTCTTCTCTCCTTCTCTCTCTCTCAGTCTCTCTCTCTCTCTCCTCTCCTTCTCTCTCTCTCAGTCTCTCTCTCCTCTCCTTCTCTCTCTCTCAGTCTCTCACTCTCTCTGTCTCTCTCTCTCCTCTCCTTCTCTCTCTCTCAGTCTCTCTCTCTCTCCTCTCCTTCTCTCTCTCTCTCTCTCTCTCTCTCTCTCTCTTTCTCTTCGTCTCTCTTTGTCTCCAGAGCCTGAGGCAATGCAGCTGGGAGATTGAGAACCAGTGTGAGCTGTCTGATTGGCACACACACCGCTATGGTGATCTGAGTATATAACGGGAAACATACAGGGAAACTGTATTATATCTCAGTTCAGTCTGACACATCCCATAAACAAAATCGATACATGAGAACGGTACACAAATACACATCATGTCTGGACTAGTGCAAACCTGGCCAGTATTTACAAAACTATTGATTTGAGATTCATCAATTTAGCCCTATCCCAGCCTTATTCTATTCCATTTCAGAATAGTCCAGTACAAGCTATTATGTGTGAACCCTTGGCAACAAGATCGTTCATGCTCACTTTGAGACCGCTGTACTGCCATAATTGCACTATTAAGTTGTCAACGTTTAGTAAAAGCCTGCATTCCATGCCTAGCACAATGGAGTGCTCGAAGAAATATATTGTTGGCATTATTGTGAAACAAAATTATCCAATCAATAAACAGATGGATGTGAATGCGATCACATGGTGACGGGGAGTTAAGTTCAGTTTATCATCTCTCATTTCCATAGAACCATTGAGATAACTTTTCAGAGCAGTCGAGGAGGCATATGGGGGGGGGTAACAATGCACTCTCTCTCTCACTCCATGTGTTTATGTTAGATGTCGAACCTGTCACTTTGTGGGGGATGGCAACTCTGCCGGGTTGGTCAAATTAATAATCTCCGCAACATTGCATTCAGAATCAGACTGCAATTAAATAAGGTTAAGAAAACAATAGAAAAAAGCAGTCTGCCTGTTTTTTACACAAAATGTAGAAAGCAACTGAAATATTCCACAGAAACAAGGCACAGGTTAAAATTCTGAGCACTGGACTAAAGTACGAACAACCAATCATTTTGTATGAATCATGGTGCTCAGAGACAGAAAAGCCTCCTCCCCACAGATGCATGTGTGTTTGATATGCTTCAGTGACACACCATTACCATTCCTGGCCTGTGTTGAAGGCTCCATGGTGCCTCACCTCTCCCCAGCCTGGTGACTCACACAGATGGCCCGTCTCATGCCCCCCCCTCCTGGGTACTCCCCCACAGGTGTCTGGGTCCTGGCCCTCTCCCATCGGAACCCCTCTAACGTTAAATAATTACCCCCCCCCCCCCCCCGTAGAGGCACAGCAGCGTCTCTCAGCCTCTAGCCTCTAATCTGTCGTAATTCTTACCACTCCTCTGTCATCTGAAATGTTTTCTCTCTCGCTCTCTCTCTCAATACCCTCCATAAACAGCTGTGTTATTTCCACTATGTACAAAAACAGGAACTATAGAACAGTAGAATGCAACATGTTATCACAGAATTCATACAGTAGGCATATGTTCGCATTTCAGAGAGTGTGGGAATGTTAAGAGTCAGATGGAATATATTGGACATTCTCATGTCAGTCAGTCTGTAATCGTGTCTCTGCACACCCATAAGACAGAGAGAGCGTGCCCACTGCTCAGGAATGGAAGGACATCTTTAGGAAAGTTCAGAGAGAATTAATTTGGCTCAAGGCAGAGAAGAGATGGTAGCAGGCAACGATAAAAAAGGATAAACATTTTCTTTGTGAGAGTAATTGCTCTCAGCCATTCTAGTGTGCAAACTGCTAAAGATCATAGGATGTATTCCCATGTAGATTTTCTGCAGAAATGCCTTTCTGCTCGACACAAATAGCTGAGGATGATTCTTCTATTTAAATCCATAAATACAGAGCGACTCTGGAGTACTATCCTATTCTATATATCCTAAGACCGTGGGGCAGGAGATAAACAATCGTCAAAATAGTATGTCAAACTTGTACAAATCAGCTGTCAATGCATGTGGTATGACAGTATATATTAATGTATGCAAATAAGAAGGCCAGATATATATATTATAATGTATCAGGGCCAGGCAGACAGAACATGAATTAATATAAAAACGTGTTTTGTTTTGCTGCAAGAAATCAGTATGCTATTTTTTAGTTTCTCTACTAATAATCATATACCAAAAAATATATATTAGTTCTGCAATTTTCCTCAGGTTTGAGGTGTACATTCTCAAATGAATAATGGGGTGGGGATTGTTATTATTGATGGTATCAAACAAAACACAGCAATTTCAGTAGTAATACCCATCTATTTGATGTTGCGCAAAGCCAAAATGAGAAATGTCCTGAATCTAGTAAGGAGATTATTATGAGATCAACAAAAAACATAGCACCACATTTGCATTTGTTGTTTTACTGTTTACCAGCCATACTTCAAACAAATGAAATTAGCATTTCAAAGAAGTTCAAATCCTTGTCCAAAAATTAAAACAAAAGATGAAATTGTGTTTAATCAACTAGCACAAAGAGTCCATGCCAAATCAAGCCAAACTGTAAGCAATGGAACTTACGGTGCCCTTGGCTACAGTAAATAACATAACAGCACCTTGCCGTGTCTCCACTATCCACATACAAGTGTTTCAAGTAGGACGGGCACCTTAAACAGGTCTCTAAAGGATAAAAACACATAGAATACATATGAGAAATCAAACAGAGAACTCCTTCAACATGTGATTCATCTAGCTTCCAACACAACACCTCTGGTTCCAATCAGGCTCTTTGACGGGCTACTTGAGAGAGGGGTCTGAAATGATGCCTATATTTTTAGGGGGCTTTGAATATGACAGGTCCCATTACCCGCTTGCCCTCTGCCTCCACAGTGATGGTAGCCTGATGATGGGCCTCCCTCCACTCACGGCACTGAAGCTCCAGGCCACATCCCATACCACCTGGGAACAGACTGGTCCATAAACAGAAATGCACACACCACCTTGTTTTATAGGCCATAATTACATCTACCGCTCTCTGAGCAACAGCTATCATTTTAACAACTCCAAGGCGGTCTGTCTGTGTGGCTTTAGAGGAGAATAAACCTTAGGAAAAACGCAGGATCAAACCATGGTAATAGCTAATACAGTGGTATTTTATGAACATGGTACACTACCTAACCCCATTCACATTCCTTTGGGTTTTCAGTTTTTTGACTTGAGTACTACATGTTCTCAATACATTGTATCTGTGAAATGCCCAAGGATGTGCATAGCATGAAACTGTGTTCTCCTACTTGTGCATGTGGGGTTCTTTAATCAAGCATAGATCTACATCTCATCACATCTCCAATTTGATGAACACACTGCTGCCATAGGGCTGACTGGTCTGGTTCTACTGTGTGATCCTCCTTGTGTGGCTTCACTGTGGGAACCAGGAACAACCCCCAGGGCCACCAGGCCAGTGGCCCAGGAAGACAGCCCAAACCTGGGACTCCTCCGATCAGCTTGGGGCCCTAAAATGTCCTCTAATTTCATGGGGCACTTGGAAGGAGGAAGTGGTGAGGATCCAGTCCTTATCTCTGAGATACAGGAGGGATTTCTGGTCCACATGTGCTCTGTCTGTCTGTCTGTCTCTGTCTGGGTACACACCAAAGCCTTCACACACCCTCTCCATGTTTTAGTGAGAGTGAGCCTTCCTCTCCCTACATACACTCATAGATCCTAACTGTCTCTTCAGACACACACCCACCAGATGTTTCACACAAAGCTTTGGGGAAGAGCCTTCAGGTGGGGAGGGAAGGAGGGAGGATGGGTAAAGGGTGGTTTGACTCCCCACAATTTGTTTTCTCTCGCTTCTACTAAGATTTATGACCGTATTTTACTCAATGACAGCCACGGCTCCCTCCCTGGAATTCTTGCCGGGCGTAGTGAGTAAAGAGCAGAGAGAGGAGGAACACCTTCCTCAACTTAAAACAGGTGACTCAGAATCAGCCTTACTTCTCTAGGCTGTCTAGCTGGAGGGAGGGCAGGGAGGGAGGGATAGAAAGAGGTGGGGGGGAGGGGAGGGAGAGTAAGGATCATCCTCGCCCTGCACGGTTGGACAGAAAAAGAAAAAAAAACAACACTCCAAAAACCTGGGCCATTAGCGTTTTATCTCTGAGCCTCCCGCCTCAAACAGCTCACACGGACGGAAAGCATCTGCTTCTCATATCCACACACTTGTGGTAATGGTTTAGAAGTTATGGGGCTCACATACAAGGTTTGGTGTGCGCCTACCAAAACTCGGCTAGATGAAGCAAACGTCTGTGCCTTGCATACTCACTTAAAAGATCTTCGCTTGAAAAACAAGAAAAAAGTGGCAATATTACTGTTTGTCCCTCTTGAGACACCGTAGCAACCACATAACCAGTATACACTTCCTGAAAGTAGTCAGAATTAATCAAAGATGTTTTTGAAGAGGTCTTAGTAGCGCAATTTTACATCTAAGATGTTAAGTACAGTATTTCTAAAGTGTAAAAATGTGCATGAAAACTAGTCGTCTATCGTTGAATAACAACAAACACTCAATTGAGGAATCCCGTCCATAGTTCCTAAATATGTGTTGGCGAACAGGCCCAAAAAACTGCCAAACGCATCAAATGAACAGAAATGCCACAAAATGTTATCATAAACTGATCCAGCAGCAACTGTAAACATATATACTGTATGACAGATAGAGTAAGCATTACACAGTCCTGTTACATACATCGTTTTTTTATGAGAGCATTTTTACATCCAAATGTATTAAAAATAAAAACAGAAATACCTTGACATAGATCTTTACATCGGTATTCAGACCCTTTGCTATGAGACTCGAAATTGAGCTCTGGTGCATCCTATTTCCATTGATCAACCTTGAGATGTTTCTACAACTTGATTGGAGTCCACATGTGGTAAATTCAATTGATTGAACATGATTTGGAAAGTCACACACCTGTCTATATAAGGTCCCACAGTTGACAGTGCATGTCAGAAAAAAAATCAAGCCATGAGGTCGAAGGAATTGTCCATAGAACTCGGAGACAGGATTGTTTTGGGGCACAGATCTGGGGGAGGGTACCAAAACATTTCTGCAGCATTTAACCTGTTTGGGCTGCGGGGGCAGTATTGAGTAGCCGGATAAAAGGTGCCCATTTCAAACGGCCTCGTACTCAATTCTTGCTCGTACAATATGCATATTATTATTACTATTGGATAGAAAACACTCTCTAGTTTCTAAAACCATTTGAATTATATCTGTGAGTAAAACAGAACTCCTTTTGCAGCAAACTTCCTGACAGGAAGTGGAAAATCTGAAATCGATGCTCTCTTCTAGGGCCTGCCTATTAAAGTCCTTGATATTTATTCGTTTAGATGCACTTCATACATCTTCCACTAGATGTCGACAAGGAGTGAGAGAAGAAATGGAGTGTGTAACTTGATCTGGGCTCGTATAATAGCTCTTTGTATGACGTGTCACCAGTTTCCTGTTTTCTGGAGAGCGCGTCAAGGGACCTGGATTTGCCTTCTGATAAGCTGTCGTTATGGACGACTAATATCTCCGGCTTTGATTTTATTTGATACATGTGACAATATCATCGTAAAGTATGTTTTTTCAATATAGTTTAATCAGATTATTGAAATTTTTCGGGAGTTTTGCCGTGTTCCGTTCTCTTCCGTTTGTTGACATGGAGAGATTCGCGCCACTTGGCAAGTGTGCTTGCTAAATCGAGAGGGAAAAAGGCCGTTCTAAATCCAAACAACGATTGTTCCCGACAAAGGACCCCTTGTACAACATTCTGATGAAAGATCAGCAGAAGTAGGACCCATTTTATGATGCTATTTCATATATCTGTCGAACATGTTGTGCTAGTCGTTTGCGCCCAGCTTTTGGGTACTCTCTCGCTATACCTAAGCTGGATGTCGTAATGAAGTTATTTTTAGAATTCTAACACGGCGACTGCATTAAGAACTAGTGTATCTATCATTTCCTATACAACATGTATTTTTTAGTTATGTTTATGAATAGCTATTTGGTCAGAATATGTGTGTCAGAAAAAGTGTCAGAAAAATATCCGGACGTTGTGGGAAAAAGATGCTACGTTAGCACAATGTATAACCACTGATTTCAGCTCTAAATATGCACATTTTCGAACAAAACATAAGTGTATGTATAACCTGATGTTATAGGACTGTCATCTGATGAAGCTTATCAAGGTTAGTCAAAAATTATATATCTTTTGCTGGTTTGTTACGATCGCTAACTTTTGCTACTGGGGAATGGCTTGTGTTTCTGGCTATTGTGGTAAGCTAATATAACGCTATATTGTGTTTTCGCTGTAAAACACTTAAGAAATCGGAAATATTGGCTGGAATCACAAGATGCCTGTCTTTCATTTGCTGTACACTATGTATTTTTCAGAAATGTTTTATGATGAGTATTTAGGTATTTGACGTTGGTGTCTGTAATTATTCTGTCTGCTTTCGGTGCAATTTCTGATTGTAGCTGCAATGTAAACTATGATTTATACCTGAAATATGCACATTTTTCGAACAAAACATAGATTTATTGAATAACATGTTATAAGACTGTCATCTGATGAAGTTGTTTGTTGGTTAGTTTGGTTGGTTCTTGGTTAGTTAGGTTGGCTTTGTGCATGCTACCTGTGCTGTGACAAATGTCTGTCCTTTTTTGTATTTGGTGGTGAGCTAACATAAATATACGTGCTGTTTTCGCTGTAAAACATTTAAAAAATCGGACATGTTGGCTGGATTCACAAGATGTGTACCTTTCATTTGCTGTATTGGACTTGTTAATGTGTGAAAGTTAAATATTTCAAAAAAATATATTTTGAATTTCGCGCCCTGCACTTGAAGTGGCTGTTGTCATATTGTGACCGGCCTCGGGCTTGCAGCCAGAAGAAGTTAAGGTCCCCAAGAATACAGTGGCCTCCATCATTCAAATGGAAGACATTTGAAACCACCAAGACTCTTCCAAGAGCTGGCCGCCCAGCCAAACTGAGCAATCGGGGGAGAAGGGCCTTGGTCAGGGAGACCAAGAACCTGATGGTCACTCTGACAGAGCTCCAGAGTTCCTCTTTGGTGATGGGAGAACGTTCCAGAAGGACAACCATCTCTGCAGCACTCCACCAATCAGTCTTTTTGGTAGAGTGGCCAGATGGAAGCCACTCCTCAGTAAAAGGCACATGACAGCCCGTTTGAACTTTGCCAAAAGGCACATCAAGGACTCTCAGACCATGAGAAACAAGATTCTCTGGTCTGATGAACCAAGATTGAACTCTTTGGCCTGAATGCCAAGCATTACATCTGAAGGAAACCTGGCACCATCCTGTCATGACGTGGCCCTTTCTGGGTGTAGGTCGTGGCTTCTCCCTATCTCACTCTCTCCTACACACAGGTTCTGTTATCTCAGGTCGTAAATTCCTGGCCGAGACTCTCTCCACCTTTTCATGCAGAAAGAGACACCACAGAGTGAACAAATTATTTCACGTGGCCGAACTCCTAAATCTCCAAAATGGGAGAATGAAACAATATGTCCACTTGTGAGAATGTGGGAATGGTCTGTGGACACTTAAGGGACAGTTATGTTGAGTGTGTTTCATTTGGTGACCTAATGAAGGACAGGAAACAAACATAACTATATCTCTGAATGTGTACATTTCTCAATTATAGTGTTTGCATCTAATTCTTGTATAAAATGAATGCGTAAAGATGAAACTATTTGTGAAATTATGTAATGTGATGTTAACCTTTAATTTTGAGATAATTGTATTCCCTGTAAAGTTTAACTAGTCAGCGGCCACGCCCCCGTGAGCACAGACATGATCTGGCGTCATGGAACCACCCTTTTCTATTGTTACGAATAAAACCCCCTCCTGAGGAAATCCTCTTCAGACTAAGCAAACCCACAGCGGGAGCTGTGATTGCGAATAGTTGAGTACAAAAATGTGAAAACTATACCACGTGGAGCATTGGCTACACGGCTGGAAATGGTTCAACTCTGAGACTATCGATCCATACAGAATAAGAGCAAATCTTAGATACTAATTACTTGTCTGCAGCTAGAAATTATGTAAACCTGGGTGTGAATCCCGACAACCGCCGAAACAGCTATTCTAAGAACAATGAACACCTGACGGATCCATTACAACAGACACTATGAACTGACTCTCCAGCAGACGGACCGACGATTCCAACAGAGAAGACAACAACGACATATGGGTGTAAATATATTGATTGCAATTATTCCCGAATGAGCGAGCATTCATGTGCAAAGTATTAGCATTTCAATTAATATAATTATCCACTGTGTAGTGAAGCCATTTTGTCTTTCCCGCTCCTTTATCGGTCTACACCCCCTTTCCTTTGTCCACCAAGCCGTCATATCGGCTTAGCCCACTAGGAAATATTCTCTATCATTGTTAGTAACCAATATCTACTGTTTGTTTGTCATGCATTTCTGTGATTATTTAGTTAGTTAGTAAATAAATGATTAAGCCAATTGGCGTATGGATGATTCATGGTTTAGGCTGGGTTCGTGCAGATAACCAACAATTTACGACGTTTGGAATGAGACTGATGTAAGATAAAGAATAATTAATTAATAGAAGACTAATTGATGAGATATTAAAATATCTGAAGAGTTATATTCGGAAAATTATAACTTTGTAATCTGAATTTTTTCCGTGGTGCACCGACTTCCTAGTTAATTACATTTACATGATTAGTTTAATCACGTAATAATAACTACAGAGAATTGATTTGATAAAATAACAGTCTTCACCTTTCATGATGCAAAAGACACGACAATCGCTACGGTGAAGCATAGTGGTGGCAGCATCCTTTTGTGGGGATGATTTTCAGTGTCAGGGACTGGGACACTAGTCAGGATCAAGGGAAAGATGAAAGGAGCAAAATACAGAGAGATCCTTGATGAAAACCTCCTCTTGAGCGCTCAGGACCTCAGACTGGGGCAAAGTTTCACTTTCCTACAGGACAACTACCCTAAGCAAACAGCCAAGACAACGGAGGAGTGGCTTCGGGACAAGTCTCTGAATTTCTGTGATTGGCCCAGCCAGAGCTCGGACTTGAACCAGATCAGACATCTCTGGAGAGACCTGAAAATAGCTGTGCAGCGATGCTCCCCATCCAACCTGACAGAGATTGAGAGAATCTTCAGAGAAAAATTTGAGAAACTCCCCAAATACAGGTGTTCCAAGCTTGTAGCGTCATACCCAAGAAAACTCAAGGCTGTTATCGCTGCCAAAGGTGCTTCAACAAAGTACTGAGTGAAGGGTCTAAATACTTATATAAATGTGACAGTTTTTTAAATGTAATACATTTGCAAACATTTCTAAAAACATGTTTTTGCTTTTTCATTGTGGGGTATTGTGTTTAGATTGATGAGTATTTTTTACTTTTTTAATACATTTTAGAATAAGGCTGTAACGTAACAAAATGTGGAAAAAGTCAAAGGGTCTGAATACTTTCCGAATGCACTGTATCTTTCTTCTTTCTCGTGCATTCTCTGATAGTTGTTTGCATCATATCTAGGTAGTCTTTTTTGTTATAAAATCATCTTTATTAAAAATATTATTCAGTGGGCTTTTTTGCCTATTTTGTATATTTTCAACCCTTACCAGGTTGACATCACGGAAGGTGCTTAATAATATGACAGCACTGGAATAGAAAGTAGTAGTACCTTAAAACTAGAAAGTGAATGATGAACTAACTAGAAAGTGAATGATGAACTAACTAGAAAGTGAGTATTAAACTACTGATGTAAGATCTTGTTAGGGAAAATAAAGTCTGACATTTTAAAGTGGAAATTACAAACTTTAGAAGCCATTTTAAACCTTAAATATACTACAAGTTTGCATGTCCTGCTGTGTATGAAAATTCTCAGCAACAAAAGAATGATCAAATTAAGATACTACATCTTTAACTATACTGAACAAAAATATAAATGCAACATTTTCAGAGATTTTGCTGAGTTACAGTTCATATGACGAAATCAGTCAATTGAAATACATTTATTAAATAAAATAAAATACAACAGGTGTAGTAGACCTTACCGTGAAATGCTTACTTACAAGCCCTTAACCAATAATGCAGAACTGTTTAAAAGTAAGAAAATATTTGCAAAAAGAAATAAAGAACTAATAAAATAAACTAAAGTAAGAAAAAAAGTAACACAATAAAATAACAATAATGAGGCTATATACTTTAAAAGAAATGGGCCTCAGGATCTCATCACGCTTTTCTGTGCATTCAAATTGCCATCAATAAAATGCAATAGTGTTCGTTGTCCGTAGCTTATGTCTGCCCATACCATAAGCCCACCGCCACCATGGAGCACTCCTTTCACCCACACGACGCCATACACGTTGTCTGCGGTTGTGAGGCCGGTTGGACGTACTGCCAAATTCTCCAAAATGACGGGGGCGGCTTATGGTAGAGAATTTAACATTAAATTCTCTGGCAACAGCTTTGGTGGATATTCCTGGAGTCAGCATGTCAATTGCACGCTCCCTCAAAACTTGAGACATCTGTGGCATTGTGTTGTTTGACAAAACTGCACATTTTAGAGAGACCTTTTGTCGCCAACACAAGATGTGTAATGTGTAATGTGTAATGATCATACTGTTTAATCAGATTCTTGATATGCCACACCTGTCAGGTGGATGGGTTATCTTGGCAAAGGAGAAATGCTCAACAACAGGGATGTAAACAAATTTGTGCACAACATTTGAGAGAAATAAACTTTTTGTGAGTATGGAACATCTCAGGGATCTTTTATTTCGGACTAACACTTTACATGTTGCGTTTATATTTTTGTTCAGTGTAGAAAGTGAATATTGAACTAACACGCAGGTGGATCCTCTCGGGTTCTGTTTGCTTTAGTGATACTATACTCCATCAAAAGCAGTGCTGGGGAAAACGCTGCCTCCCTGGTGTACAGAACAGGGTTCATTCAGAGGGTGGTCTTTAGAGTTTCCTTTATGGGGTTTAATGCTGGGTATATGGGGTCTAGAAGCTGAATATCAGAGCTATACTGACAGCAAGGGAAATTTTACACAGTTTGAGTCCTCCAATTTTACTCATCTGGTTCTCCCTGAGAGAGAGAGAGAGAGAGAGAGAGAGAGAGAGAGAGAGAGAGAGAGAGAGAGAGAGAGAGAGAGAGAGAGAGAGAGAGAGAGAGAGAGAGAGAGAGAGAGAGAGAGAGAGAGAGAGAGAGAGAGAGAGAGAGAGAGAGAGAGAGAGAGAGAGATAAGTACAGTTACAATATATCAGAGAGAGAGAAAGTTACAGTATATCTTTAGCCACAGCGAGTTGAACACTCTTTCTCCTCGAACATAGAGCATTCCCTATCCATTCAGAACAGACTGATCCCTTCAACATATCTCCCCTTTTCTTCCAGCCAAAGAACTGACAGAACTACAGTACTTCTCGCAGACTCCTTTAGAAATGTAAATGAACAGAGACAGCTTCACTAAAAACCTGCTGGTCCCTGAGAGTTAGTTGAACTTCATAAATATGACAATAGTATTTATGGCTGACTGAGTCATTAGCCATCCCATTATCCTGTTGGCCAGCCCTGTGATGTGATAGCTCCGAGAACAACATTATAGTGATCTATCAGCCAGAAGACATGGGATGCATCCACAATGGCACCCTATTCCCTGTATAGTGCACTAGTTCTGACCAGACCCCTATGGGCGCTGGGGGAAAGTAGTGCACTATAAAGGGAATAGGATGCCATTTAGGACACAAACGAAGAAAGGGAATCATGATTTTGTTCTCTTTCTTTCCTTTCCTCTGTATTTACTGGTCCATATTCCGAGTTTGGAATGTCCTCACCACATAAATCACGGTCAATGAAGTTGTACTCAGAGACGAGGAATACTTTGTGGATCTGTTACAACAACGACATTGTTGGAGACGTAATCATTTGTTTCAGTTTGTGCCACAAAGTTCTAGTTAGTTGTAACCAGGAAGGAAGCAGCCTTCCATATTTATTTATTTAGTCAAATGTGATATGTACAGTACAGAGACAGAGGCTGTATAGAGTTTTTAATACACCAGGTACAATTCTTATAAACCAATCACACTGTTCTTATTACATAAGTCATTGGGAAAACACCCTAGATAGTACCTAATTACCATTTATAAAAGATGACAAGGAACAGTCATAAAAATACATCGTGTAGGATTACTATTTTTCTCTCATGATTAAATCATTAGCTTTGTGGCAGGCAAAACAATGCAATCAGTGTGTCAATAAGACAGACGACACAAACAAAGGTCTTAAACTTATAAAATAAAAAAATGAATGAAAATGTGCATGACGTAATATTTGCTATACAAAAAAAATGACTTGTTGGATATGGCAGGCACTTGATCCACCTCCACGTCTAACGTGTGGAACACTGTGGAAACATCAAGCACCAGAACCAGCTGTTTGGTTAGAATATTCTCCCCCTTCCCCCGACTCCTCCTCCTTACAACCCAGAAAAGACTTAGAACCACAGTAAAAAGCAGAGAAAGGAATAATACGGTAGCAATATGTTTGGAACGGAGGGCGATATCACTTATTGAGAAGCATATAAAACTATGGTGAGAGAGTGCGAAAGGGAGGAAAAGAGGCAAACAGTCAGAGAGAGAGAGAGGGGCGACGAGCGAAAGAGAGAGAAAGCAAGAGAGGAAGCGATAAAAAATTGGGAAAGAGAGAGCGTGAATATGGAAGGATGGAAATGTCAAATGTGCCTTTTCTCCAGCCCTGGTCTGTTCCAGCGGCTCAGTGGAATACTTCTGAGAAAGCAATAGAACACATCACCAGTCGGGTCAATCTACCCTTACAGACTGCCTCATTCCCACCTCCCACTTGTCTTATTCGCTTCACTCCTCTCCTATTGCCGTTTCATTGACACCCATTGTTTCAACCTCTGCCAAGGTATATTCAAAGACATGGGAGGCATCACATTACAGGCACTGTTAACAGTACACCCATACGCACACACCCACAAACCCACCCACCCACACACACACACACATTCTCACCCACACACAGATGAGAAAAAAATATGGCAATGGTAGTTAAAACATGAATTACGACAGTATTGATTACTTATAAAAGGTAGTAGAATGAAATGAAATGAAACAGAGATAGTTTTTTTAGCTGGGCCTCGAAAAAGACAGACAGTCATGCTGTGAGGCTGTATGTGACGCTGTTCAGGAACGTTGTAGTGAACAGTATGTGGTTTCCCGGTAACCACCTTAATGAAAAATGTGGAGCAGCAGTCAGTCGGATGGGTCAGGACAGACTGGTTACAGACTGGCTTTAGTTACAGTGACTCAGCAGAGGAAACGGCCAAACGGTCAGGCAGAAACACCATGGCAGACCCAGCCTAACCCTCCCACTCTACCTCTAACCCATCCACCACCCCCTCACTAGCGCCGCCCAGACACAACACAGATACATGTTTCATGAGCTACATTAATTAATAACCCAACCCTGACCTCGTTTATACTGATGAATCCCCCAGATGAAAGGAGTTCAAATCAAGTCAAATCAAATGTATTTATAAAGCCCTTTTTACATCAGCAGATGTCAAAAAGTGCATATACAGAAACCCAGCCTGAAACCCCACAGTGAAATAAGATCTAAAGCTCTACCTCTGGTTGAGGAGGAGAGGAGGAGAACTACAAAAGAAAGGAGAACAAAAAACAAGGGTAGAGGATAAAATGCTAGAGAGAGAGAGAGAGCATGCGAGGCTGAGTTTAAATAAGAAGGGTGTCATAGTCCCGGGGGAAATGTTCTCTGTAGTGTAGCTGGGAACTGTAGGGTTGTCTTACCCCAGAGATCGGACATGCTGGTTAACCCAGTGCTCTTTATGTCAACACATGCTGACAGCAGCATATAGAACCCTACAGAAACACACCCAAACACAATCTAGGTCATACACAAATACTTGAGAGTATACACTTGCGTCAGAAGTTGCTCATGGGTGTTACGTGGGTGAAAATACTGTGGGGTGCTGATTGACAGAATGTTTTGTAGATACAATGCAGGACGATGAAGGTGTCCAAATACACAAGCCACAGGAAGGGTGAGGACTAGACTCTTAAAGACCCAGTGCAGCCAAAAACGTGATTTGGTAGGCCATACAAGCTCACACAGCGAAGTGGTAAACCACACAAGCTCACACACTATTTTGGAATAATGCTGTGAAATTGTGAAAATTATGATAATGTCCTTTTAGTGTAATAACTGTTTGAAAAGACCGCCTGAAATTTCACCCTGCTTTGGTGGGATGGAGTTTTGACCTGCCCGGTGACATCGCCAGGCGGTCAATTAGTTAATAGACCAATAAGAAAGAGTTCCAAACCCCTCTGCCGATAACAGCTAGTTTTCTGTTTTCCTCTCCCCACTCAGACCACTCCCTATCAAAATTCTTGTTTGAGAAATTGCTCTTTACTAAGAAGTTATTTTAGTTTCTTTTTGACCATTTTAATTGAAAACAATCACAATAAGGTACTTTATTGTTACCCATAAATTATTTGATATTGAGATAAAAACGGCTACATTGGACCTTTAAGGCAGGACAGTCTTCCCACAAGGCACTTAAAGTGGGAAGATCACGATGGCAGACACAGAGCAGACAACTGGTGATTGGGGTGAATAGAATCCTGACTGTAAAGTTTGTTATAAAAACACCAACATAGAAATACAATTAATTAAACCTCTGTGTTGAAGCCATTCAAAGATATCTAGTGGACTTTAAAAAGATCCAGACTCTCTTATATTATTGCTGCTGATAATCATCAACCCCTCCTCCATCCTCCAGTTCCTCTTATCCCTCCTTTGCCCCTCAGGAGTAAAATGGACGTCCTTTCTCTGAGCCCTGCAGCCTGTTGAGCCTGGCCAGCTGAGATGGAGAGGGGGGCACATCCTGGCGGTACGGGCCCTTGGGTGTGGCTGTGACAGGGATCGGGGCCTGGGTCAGGACTGGATCCGGGGGAAGGGTTGGAGTCGGGGCTGGGGGAATGTCATCGTAGCTGGTGTTGGTGACAGGGACCCCCTCCTGTGGCGGCGGTAGCCTCATCTTGGCCTCAGACTGCTCCCTGCGTCTCTGCTCCTGCCTCAGCAGCTCCTGGGTCTCCAGCAGGACGCGGGCGTTGAAGCCACTGGCCCCACTGTGCAGGTAGCCATTCCTGGAGCCCTGGTAGCTGGAGTAGCGGGGGTTCTCCTTGGCCGTCTGGAAGACCTCGCCCGGCGGGAAGGCTTTGTCACACGACTCCTGGGACACTGTGCTGGGGGTCTTACGAGGTTGCCTGGAGGACACAAGAACAACATAGTTTCATGAGCTACACTTTTATTTTCAATCTTTGCAACATGGTTGTATATTGTATTTTTTTGTAGTTGCGTAATTCACCAGAAACAAAAAAGGAGAAATTAGGCAAAAATGAGATGGAGATCTGCCAAGGTCTTCTTTCTGTAACTATGATGACATTGAATCAGGATACATGAAGACATAAAGACAGGATACACAAAGGTAGAAAGACAGGATACATGAAGGCATAAAGACAGGATACACAAAGGTAGAAAGACAGGATACATGAAGGCATAAAGACAGGATACATGAAGACAAAGACAGGATACAAGAAGGCATGAAGACAGGATACATGAAGGCATAAAGACAGGATACACAAAGGTAGAAAGACAGGATACATGAAGGCATAAAGACAGGATACATGAAGACAAAGACAGGATACAAGAAGGCATGAAGACTGGATACATGAAGTCATAAAGACAGGAAACATGAAGGCATAAAGACAGGATACATGAAGGCATGAAGACAGGATACATGAAGACAAAGACAGGATACATGAAGACATCAAGACAGAATACATGAAGACATAAAGACAGGATACATGAAGACATAAAGACAGGATACATGAAGACAAGGACAAGATAAATGAAGACATAAAGACAGGACACATGAAGACATAGAGACAGAATACATGAAGACATAAAGACACAATAAATGAAGACATAAAGACAGAATACATGAAGACATAAAGGCAGGACACATGAAGACAAAGGCGGGATACATGAAGACATAAAAACATGAAGACAGGATACATGAAGACATAAAGACAGGATACATGAAGACAAAGACAGAATACATGAAGACATAAAAACAGGATACATGAAGACATAAAGACAGGATACATGAAGACATAAAGACAGGATACATGAAGACATAAAGACAGAACACATGAAGACATAAAGACAGAATACATGAAGACATAAAGACAGAATACATGAAGACATAAAGACAGGATACATGAAGACATAAAGACAGGATACATGAAGACATAAAGACAGGATACATGAAGACATAAAGACAGAATACACGAAGACATAAATACACGATACATGAAGACATAAAGAAAAGATACATGAAGACAAAGACAGAATACATGAAGACATAAAGACAGGATACATGAAGACATAAAGACAAGATACATGAAGACATAAAGACAAGATACATGAAGACATAAAGACAGGATACATGAAGACATAAAGACAAGATACATGAAGACAAAGACAGAATACATGAAGACATAAAGACAAGATACATGAAGACATAAAGACAGGATACATGAAGAAATAAAGACAGGATACATGAAGACATAAAGACAAGAAACATGAAGACAAAGACAGAATACATGAAGACATTAAGACAGGATACACGAAGACATAAAAACATGAAGGCAAGATACATGAAGACAAAAAGACAGGATACATGAAGACATAAAGACAGGATACATGAAGACATAAAGACATGAAGACAGGATACATGAAGACATAAAGACATGAAGACAGGATACATGAAGACATAAATACAGGATACATGAAGACATAAAGACAGGATACATGAAGACATAAAAACATTAAGACAGGATACATGAAGACATAAAGACAGGATACATGAAGGCATAAAGACAGAATACATGAAGGCATAAAGACAAGATACATGAAGATAAAAAGACAGGATACATGAAGACATAAAGACAGAATACATGAAGACATAAAGACAAGATACATGAAGACAAAAAGACAGAATACATGAAGACATAAAGACATAAAGACATAAATACAGGATACATGAAGACATAAAGACAAGATACATGAAGACATAAATACAGGATACATGAAGACATAAAGACAGGATACATGAAGACATAAAAACATTAAGACAGGATACATGAAGACATAAAGACAGGATACATGAAGGCATAAAGACAGAATACATGAAGGCATAAAGACAAGATACATGAAGATAAAAAGACAGGATACATGAAGACATAAAGACAGAATACATGAAGACATAAAGACAAGATACATGAAGACAAAAAGACAGAATACATGAAGACATAAAGACATAAAGACATAAATACAGGATACATGAAGACATAAAGACAAGATACATGAAGACATAAAGACAAGATACATGAAGACAAAAAGACAGGATACATGAAGACAAAAAGACAGGATACATGAAGACAAAGACAAGATACATGAAGACATAAAGACAAGATACATGAAGACATAAAGACAAGATACATGAAGACATAAAGACAAGATACATGAAGACATAAAGACAAGATACATGAAGACATAAAGACAAGATACATGAAGACATAAAGACAAGATACATGAAGACATAAAGACAGGACACATGAAGACATAGAGACAGAATACATGAAGACAAAGATGGGATACATGAAGAAACATACAGAGAGTGAAGGGGAACAAATGGAGGGTTGTTAACAACAGCGGCACAATTATTTCCACGGATGTAAACACACACAAACCTCCACACAAAACTGCAGCTTTCACACATTGATCTCCTTTTAGAGACGGCCACTTTTACCACAGACACAGTAATGGCTGCCCTCTCTGCTGCATGATCTGCCTCTGTCCAGCCGTCTGCTAGCCTATGACTGACTTGACGCATGCAACCCTCCCCACACGGGCAGGCACACACCCAAACACAGACGCATACACGCGCACACACGCACACACACATTTTTTTTTTTTAAATTGTGTCTAAAAGCCATCATTGGGAGATGTGTCCTCTTAGGCTAACGTGTGTGTGCCTGGCCACCTTCTCAATTATTAGAATCCATTAAGGAAGCAATGTGATGTGAGATGGAAGATGTGTGACATTGGCGGCATCCCAAATGGCACCCTATTCCCTATATAGTGCACTACTTTTGACCAGTGCCCATAGGGAATAGGGTGCCATTTGGGATACAACAGTGTCTTCCTTTACTGTACGTTTGGGTGCAAAGAGAGAGAGAGATCCCATTCACACCTCACTGACCTCACACAGTTTAAAAGGGTTTCGAGTTCACATCACACAGAACAGAACAGGGCTGGAGCAGGGAGCTGGGAGCTGGGGGTCAAGGCATGACATGCTTTCAGACTAGTGACAGGAAGCTCACAGTCCTGACTGCCTGCTTCCCAAATGGCACCCGATTCCCTACACAGTGCACTGCCTTTGACCAGGGCTCATAGTGCTCTGTAGGGAATAGGGTGCAATTTAAGACTGAGCCCATGGATGCCTGGCCTGTTCCTTATCTCTAGAACTGTATGGTAGTGAGGTGAGAGTGAGGTCTACCGTACGTGCAAGCTGCTATTAAAAACTGTACAAAGCAGTCAGCCCTATGTTAGCCTGCCAGCCATGGACAAAATACCACCATTGAAGGCCAGCGAAGCCAGAGTTTTTGCACTCTCCAACTGTAGCTCAAAAAGGGATCCATGACACACACAGCCATGTGTGACTGTTTGCTGTGGTTAGTAAAATAAAACGGCTAATAAGATATTTATCTGGATAGGGGATGTGAAAACGGAACATTTGCATGGGGCTGGTCTGGTCTGCCATTGATAAGACCTGAGTTCCACATGGAGCTGTTTTAAATCAAACGTCCATATGATACTACATAATACAGCCACAGAGACTTGGGGCGCGCATCTGCATTCGCTTTGGACAATGACAACAGCAGAAAAATAAGATAGTAATAATTCTCTATCCCTCGCCTCTATCCGTCCGTCCAGCCCTCCATCCCTCCCCCCTTCACCTGTCCTTCTCGTGGTCTGATTTTAACGGTGTATCCCCTTGTAAATGAGCCACTGCGAATGGTGGCCTCTGTGCTCTCTTCTGGCTGAGGAGAGGGGATGAGCTGAAACACATGGCAGTACTCAGACACTGTGGATCTTTGTGTGTGTGTGTGTGTGTGTGTGTGTGTGTGTGTGTGTGTGTGTGTGTGTGTGTGTGTGTGTGTGTGTGTGTGTGTGTGTGTGTGTGTGTGTGTGTGTGTGTGTGTGTGTGTGTGTGTGTGTGTGTGTGTGTGTGTGTGTGTGTGTGTGTGTGTGTGCGAATCAAAGCCAAGGCAGATGTGGGGACACACTGTAGAGAGAGTCTTACCACATGCTCAGCCTATGAGAATGAGAGAGGAAAAGAGAGCGATAACTCTGAATCTGTACTCCACAACAGCCACAGCTCACGTGGGAGGTGTTCTTTGAGAACCGTGTGACGCTTCATATAGAACTTAGTGACTTGTAGTTCCAACGCGGTTTTTAGTGCTGATGACGTAGATGGAGGGTTGATATGGGGCAACATACAATCAAGAGGAAAGAATCTGTATGGGAAATAGTTACATAGTGGTATTGAACTCTGTATCTCCTACTCTTCTCCAAGAATGGGAATTAAAAGCATTCTTTACTTACAGTGGTGAGGGGAGGGTTATTGAAAGCAAAAGATACAGTATGTCATCATGAAATACGTTGGTTAAATTTAGAAGGACAGAATTTAACAAACAAAGTCAGGAAGTTGGCTTCAAGAAGAATCTGTGGCTGGCTGCTGTGTCTGTGTGGTTTTGCAACTTCAGCTGGTAGAGATCAGGGTTGATCAAAATGGAAACACACACACTCACACACATACAGGCATGTACACATACACATTCACACGGGTATGTACACACACACACACACACACACACACACACACACACACACACACACACACACACACACACACACACACACACACACACACACACACACACACGCACACACACACGCACACGCACACATGCACACACACACACACAGACACATGCACACACACAGACACATGCACACACACAGACACATGCACACATGCACACACACACACGCACACGCACACACACACACGCACACACGCACACATGCACACACACAGACACATGCACACACACAGACACATGCACACATGCACACACACTAACAGTGAAGGAAAGAGAAAAACACAGAAAAACATGTACCTTGTCCTTGCAATGCCAAAGGCCCATGGGTATATTGTACAAACAAATTATATAAAAACTTGGAACAATGTTTTACTTGTCTTTCAGGAAACTAAGTTGTTTGTTTACATGAGGAATGTGAGTGTGCGTGTGCGTGTACGTGTGTGTGTCTGGCAGCTACAGACTGGCCACTGAACGAAGCTTATCCTGCCTGCTACTTACGCCAGCTAAGCACCCTTCTGACTGGCAATCAGCCCCCGTCTCTCCTCCCTCACCCTGTCTGGCCTAGCTAACCCTGTTCCAATAACAAGAGTTCATTAGAGAAACGTCCGACCCTCCTCACATCCCAGACCACCACTAAGCCTATCAGTAATCAGATAGCATGGATTCTCAGGAGGGTTTTTGGGAAGACTGGGTTTTAGGGAATGGCCTCTTGGTTGTATGGATGACTGCCCTCACTTCCCGTTTTAAAGTCATTACACAGGGAAGAGGAGAGGGGATGTGGGTATTATGGGTCCTGAGTAAGACTTGAGTTCCTAATGAGGATCCGTGTGTGTCCTGACGTTTGCTCTGACTTTCCTATTTAGGGTCAAAGGGCATGCTACACTCAGCTGACCCTGGCTGAAAGAGGTTATGAGATTATAGGAGGAATGCTTATCAAAGGACATGGTCCGATGATCTTCCTCAGGAGATGAGGACTTTCCCTAGGGAAACCATGTTAAACGCAGGCATGGGGAAAGCAATAGTCACATTAAACACAATTTCTCTGTGTTGTAAAATAACTTTGAAAGAAATATATGGATTGGTCAATGTTGGTATTGGGAAAAGTGATAGCAAACGAATCCTACCGCTGCCACCAAAAGCCAACTAACACTTCTGTTTAAAACAACTAGGAAGGAAATGTATGGATTGGTCAACATGCCATTGCACATATTGATCGGTGCGTTTGTGTGCGGACCACAAAATCCATAACTATAGAGAGGGACAAGTTTTAATCAATCCAAGATTGATCGCCTAAGACCGCCATCTCAGAGCGTAGCAGTGTGTTTAAATGAGTGTTGTTTGTGCAGACCCCTGCATCCTTCTACTGGTTCTAGAACTCAACGTCTCTAGAGACTAACAGAACCCTTTTTTCTGGCCAATGAAATCAGAATTCCTGAATGTGAGACCACACATATAAGGGTCTGTCATTGTTTAAACTGAACCGTGTAGCAATTGTCTGAAGAACACAATTAGATTCAGTGAAAGCTAAAGAAATCAGCTTTCACTTTTTACATTCTCCGTGTCTCAAAAAGATTCCATGATACAACCGCTAACTTTGGCTTATTGCCTTCAGCACAGTGAGGCGTGAGGGAAAAATAAAACAGCTGATGAATATGGGAATAAATAACTCAAAATAGCAGTCAGTCAAACTGTATCAGTAGTTGCCTTCAGTTAAGATGAGCTTTTTTTCTTTAAGTACGTAAAGCTTAAGATGACGAGGAAGCTTTCCACCACACCAGCGTCCCTCCGTCCGTTGGCTGTTAGATTTGCATTGACTGAGAGTGATTAGAGAAGTGCGTGCGAGCGCGTGTGCGATTAAAGAGGGTAGGAAGCTTTATATTAAAGTCGTCACAGAGAGACAGCTGGGAAGGCAAACACTGATATTAAAGTGGGTCCGAGGGCTCCAGATCATCTCTGATACTGTAAGCTTTATTGACGTTTCTGACAAATGCAAAATAAATGAGAAAGAGATAAGTGATGCAGCTACTGCTCTGAATGCTGTGAAAGAGGAAGGCGGAAGTTGCTACGATAAATGTCTCTGAAAACCACTATTTTTAGGCACTGAGGGTGGTAGAGCGTTTTGATACCCATGTGATAAACTTGTTTCCCTCTGGTCGACACTAAAGAGAAAGTAGAGCGCTACGTGGGATTGTATTAAATGATTGCATTCCAAGAGTTTGCCAAAAATCATTTAACAGTCTAGAGATAACTTCAGTACAGTGTGGGTTTGAAATGTTTGACTTTATTTGACGGTACGAGACAGAGACGATTTGAGAAGAGAATAAATAAAGAAGAGGGAGAGAGAGAGATGGAGAGAGAGAGAGAGAGAGAGAGAGAGAGAGAGAGAGAGAGATGGAGAGAGAGAGAGAGAGAGAGAGACAGAGAGAGAGAGAGAGAGAGAGAGAGAGAGAGAGAGAGAGAGAGAGAGAGATGGAGAGAAAGAGAGAGAGAGAGAGAGAGAGAGAGAGAGAGAGAGAGAGAGAGAGAGAGAGAAATGGAAAGAAAGAGAGAGAGAGATGGAAAGAGAGAGATGGTGTATCTTACCGTGGCAGGGAACTATACTGTCTTTGGGCCTGTGTAAATGAGTCTCGTCTCTTGTCTTGTCTCGGTCTCTGCACCTGTGACTCCACAGACACAGATTGGTGTCCGGTCAGGGTATGGGTCCCCGAGTTAGCCTGAAACACACATCCCGGTTACACACAGTACATGTACACTTTACACTTTACACACACATACAATATATTTACAGCACATTTACACAATGATTTTGGATACTCTGACATTATACACAAACCCTTAATAGAGCCCCGTAGAAAAGACATTGCGTACTTCTATTATCAAGACCAGAAGTCGATGGAAGGTAGGTTTCTCAAGAGCAAGAGTTTATTTGCTGGAGGATGTTGGTGGATAGCAGTAGGTGTTAATGAAGCAAACACCTGCCCCTCTGACCCTGGCGGAGACTCATACTGTCATTAGTCTAGCCCACACATCCTTGACCCGGAGTGGAGAGCCATGATGGCGCCACCATTACCTGTTGCCATTGTTGGCATGCTTTAGCTGGTAGTTGGTGACCTTGACTACCACTGCCTGATCCAAACGAGGAAGTGGCTCTGTGGCTTTGTTGTGTGAAGTCATCAGAATGGTTGGTATGGTATAATCATCACACGCACTCGCAGGCACACAACGCAAGACACATCACTAATGAGCTAGCTGATTAAAAACATGACAACCTAATTAGCAGTAGAGGCATGTACATGCTTGTACCTTTGGAGGATGAGTCAGAAGAACTGTTGACTTGAGTATTTTTTTAAACATATTTATTTATTTATTTATCTATAAAAGGCTTTGAGGGATATGCGGCTGAAGGGGATATGCTGTGGGTATAGGTACTGTATCATCAAGAGAACGTCTTTAAAATGTCTAATGCCTCCTGCAGATTTTCACATTGACAGCTGCAATAACAGCCTAATAGGCCAATTACAGAAATCACGCCGACCTCTCCCTAAGTCCTTGGAAGTAAAAAAAATTATGCTATTACATTTTAGTCATTTCAGCATACACTCTTGTCCAGAGCGACTTACAGTAGTGAGTGCATACATTTTCATACTTTTTTTGTACTGGTCCACTGTGGGAATCGAACCCACAACCCTGGTGCTTGCCATGCTCTACCAATTGAGCTACACAGGACCTATTACACGTGTGTCAAATGAATTGACCTTAATGTTTCAGGTTTCCCTGAAATAACACATCTTCCTCCACTCAAAAATGCTTGAAAACATAAACTGGTATCAGATTAAGCGTAAGGGAAACATGAAATGATTTTATTGGGCCTAAAAGCGGAGGGTGAGAAAATTATTTGGCACGCCGAAAGAACTTTTTATGTCATTTCAATGGGGGATGGAGGATGGGATTCAGCCCAAGGCTTGACATTTCCTGTATTCAGGTTTCTTATTGTAGGGAGCTGAGATCTAACCATAGAAGAGAATGGCTTTGTCTCAAATGTCACCCTATTCCATATATAGTGCACTACTTTTGACATCGGCCCATAGGGCTCTGGTAAAAAAGTAGTGCACTATGTAGGGAAAAGGGTGCCATGTTAGGGAAGAAGGCAAGAGGAATGGCTGGGAGACAGAATCAGTCAGAGTAATACCATTAGCCAGGAAGGAGAATCTGATTATTCACTGTTCTGCGGGAATACAATGCCATATAAAACATGACATTTGCCAAAATCAAATCAAAAGATGTCATGTTCATTTTTTATTTAATAACAGGGAAAAGGATGTCAATACTTCATGTTTTTCCCTCCACGTTGCATATAGCCTAGCCTGTCAAGTCCATGGAGAAAGAATATACCACCTGTTAAAACACAAGAACATTCAGCGAGAAAGAGAGAGCGCGATTGAGACATAATTATGAAAATGATGTGCAGCTATCAAAAATAAAGAAACATGAAAACAGATGGAAAGGGAGGGAGAGTCTTGGACCTCCAACCTCACAGAGACACAGTCTAATAGTGATCATAGACTCACCCAACCCCATCTAGACTATCAGAGGAGGGTGAGGAGAGGGGCTCCTTCCCCACCACTGTCTTTATCCCAAACAGCACCCTACTCCCTACATACTTTTTTTTGTTAGGTCCCTACCTTGTGCATTATATATAGGGAATAAAGTGTCATTTGGGACACACATACTGTTTACCCCATAGCATAGACAATGAGCTCCACCTCCACACAAACAGCCATATGGAACACATTTCCCTGTGAATGTACTTGACTGGTGCACATAAAGACAGAGTGTGTATCCCAAATGGCATTCTGTTCCCTATATAGTGCACTACTTTTGATCAGGGCCCATAGGGCTAGACAGTATGAAAAGAGAAGGCAAGGCTAAGCCTGGGCCTCGATGGATAAAACCTACAGTTGGATAATGGATAATGACTCCACTCTCCCTTTAAATTGTTTCACACAGATCCAATTCCTGTCAATTTATTAACAGCGGGGCTAGTCCATTTGCGGTGAGGAGGGGTGTGCCACCCCCAGGCTACAGCTCCGTTCGCAGAGCGCTCCGTGTGGTCCACCACTTCCTCTACTCAGCCCAGAGAACTCCGAGAGCTCAGAGAACGGACACAAATGGGAAGTGGCTTTCTTTATCGCCACATCTCAGACTTTAAGCACCTCAATACATCTCAGACAAGTATCTCCTCCGTATAGGAAGTACATCAAAAACAGACCAGCCTGGTTATTAGGACCATATGCATGCATCCTCCTGAGACGTTTAAAAGGCATTTAAGAGCTGGTACATCTCTAAAGAATTAGTTATAGAATTATATGCGCTCATTCTGTATGTCTACATTTTACTGCTCCTAGCAGTAGTACACTGTATTACTGGAGAATAGGGGTGAAAAATGTTATTACGTAGAGAATAATGGACATGCATAATCCAATGTTCCCCTTGAGTTCCCTCTCTCCCAGACACTCGCTCTCTCTCTCTGCACTATATCTTATCTCTGAACAGAAACACAATTTTGTATCTAAGTAACCACTGCAGTATGATAAAGACAAGGGCCCTGAATAGCAGTGTCTGTCTGTGTTATCTGTGAGTAGCCATTATCATACAACCAACCATACAACATAACCCCTCTACAAGTGAATCCCTATATTGCTCCCTGTGGCTGCGGCTGTGCTTGGGTTAATGCAACTTTTTAGCTGATGCAATGCCACATAACACAGTACAGAGTTGTATTATGATTAGAAACCGTCTTAGCCCTTGCCTCTGGCCTCTACCAAGTCAAGTGACTGCACTTACAAAGAGCTTACGCTTCACATGATTTCATGATAACCAGTTCAACACACATACGCTGTTTCTCCCTCCTGCATTGGCAAGGATTGTCCTGGATTCCCCTCGACTGTACTGCTTCTATGGTGGCTGAGTTTGTAGCCTTGTATGTTACTGGCGGATTCATTGTAATTCAAAGGAATTCACATAAATAAGAGTTTTAATAGGAGCCGGTGGTGTTTTTGATCCAGTACCAGTATAATGGTGGAACATTCTCCTGTTCTGTGTGTTCATGCTGAACATGCTTCTCCGAGGCCCAGTCTCAAATGGCACCCTGTTCCCTAGGTCCCATAGGGCTCTGGTCAAAAGTAGCACACAATATAGGGAATAGGGTGCCTTTTGGGACACAACCCCATCTATCCCACCCAACAACAAAGATAACATGTTATTGCTTAAGAACAGAGAGGCAGCCCTCGTGGAACATTCATGTGGTTTATTATGATGAACATCTGGAAAGCCCCTCTCAGAAGGAATCTGCACCTTAGGCCTACGATGTGGGAGGGAGAGAAAACAAGACGAGGGCTAATTGTGTGAATTGGCTCAGGTTGTGTGACAGCCAGGCATAGGCTGTACATTACCACCATTATTCTATTATAGAAGACTGGAGAAGTCAAAGTTCTGACTGGAACATTCTTG